>NC_091756.1:35041340-35338840 GCF_043380555.1 Nothobranchius furzeri
TTACTTGAATGGATTGATGTAATGACCGTTGTTATAGAGGTTGAATGTTGACTAAAATGAATCGCGCATGCGAGAGGCCCCCCACCCCCCACTGGCTCATGCTTCTCGCAGATCGGAGGCGGTAGGCGTAATTTCAGTCAGCCAATCAATCCGTAGTGTCGCCTCGGTCCCAGTCTGCCCGCTGGGGAGAAGGTCTGAAAAAAAAGTCACCTCGGAACCGAAAACGCAATTCGGACTTGTGTGTGAAATCAAACTCCAGTCCCGTAAGGGACCGAACCGACGCAAATTTGTAAGCACCATAACTGGATGTCTGAGGAACCATCAACCAGGAGAGTCATGTGGCCATCTTTCAACATGTTTGATTATCTACAAAAGTGGCTTAAATATTTCTATCTGTGCAAATACTCTACAGCTTACAGGTTTATCAGTGAGAAACAAAAGAGCAGCTAATAAAAGCGTGCTGAAGGTTTTGTAACATTACAGTCTTTTGAAGAAAATGCTTGTTTCGTACTTTCACGGTGAATGTACTTTATTGGGCCGGAAAGACTCATCTTGTAAATGTTTAACGTGTACGAATAAAGTCAATCAGTATGGTAGATGATGTAATTGAGTTCATTGGTAACTTTGGTGAGAAATGATAAACAGAAATATCTCAGCCAGAAAGGTATGTTTTAATCTGTCTACATATTTAAATATATAAATAAAACTCATTCTAAAAAGTAGGATTTTTTAAGTTAAATCTAATTTATTATAACCAGTTGAAAGTCATTTTGACTGGTTTTGTCCCAAATATTGTGATAGAATTTATGAATCTAGTTGTTTTTATATTAATATTGTGAATGTTTGTGTTTAACAGTAAAGTGTTACTGCCACACAGTGGTGGCGAGAGAAACTACAGGGGTAATATTTTTGTTGGGTTGAGGGTTTCATCTGCCATATTGGATTTATTTTTGAATTACAGTCCCATGTCAGAAAGTGGGAATATCGTGAGAAAGTTCAATATTTTTTGTCACTCGTCTCAGAAAAATTGATTCAATACACATATTTTATTAATTTATTATTTCATTCAGGTTTTTAAACGTTGCACAGCACTGAGACGGCACTGATGGAGGTTTTGAATTACATTTTCTTATCAATGGTCCTGTTGGATCTCACAGCAACTTTTGATACTGTGAACCATGAAGTGCTGCTCCATCATCTTGAGCACTATGTAGGGATTTCTGGTCTGGCCTTGAGCTGGTTTAGACCATATCTCCATGACAGTATGGTTTGTGTTTCTGCGGTCACTCTTGGCGTGCAGACTGACTATGCTTCCTGCTTTGATGCTCACGTTAGTGCTGTGGTGTCTTCTTTTATCATTTGAGACACTTAGCTAAAGTGAAGCCATTTCTGTCTTGAAGGGATCTTGAGACTGTTATTCATGCCTTCATTACCTCGCGCCTAGACTACAGCAACTCTGTCTTTTTTGGTGCAAGTCAGTGTACTGTAGCTCGCCTGCAGCTTGTTCAGAATACTGCAGCAAGATTCTTGGAAAGCAAGAGAAAAAATGAGCATGTGAAAGCAATTCTGGCTGCTCTGCATTGGCTCAATGGCGGTTTTACCATTAGGCATAGGTCAGCAGCCGCCTGGGGCCCTGACTGCTGGCACCCCTCTGTTAATGCCGCAATGGACTATTCCTTTAAGATGCCGATGCAAAAACAGGAAGTGATTAGTAGTTATTCCACTCCAATCCAGTTGGTGGCAGTAATGCACCAAATTCACAAATCCAGTTAAAGATGAGATTGTCAAACATTGTGTGTGTGTGTGTGTGTGTGTGTGTGTGTGTGTGTGTGTGTGTGTGTGTGTGTGTGTGTGTGTGTGTGGAGGGGGGGGCGGGTGTCTGTGTTCGCCTTGGGCCCCCAAATTACTAAATCTGCCACTGCATTGGCTACCCGTCACTTCTTTTAATGGTGTTTAAGATGCGGAATGGGTTGGCTCCAGCCTATTTGACTGAATTGTTGCAGCCCTATGCTCATGCTCGGACGATCTGCTTTAAGAACCAGCTGCTGCTTTTGGCTCCCAGAGCTCGGCTGATGACGAGAGAGGCAGGGCATTCTCGGTAGCGAGACCAAAACTATGGAATGCACTTCCCTGAGCTCTCTTCATCAGTGGCGGTTTTTAAAATGAAGCTGAAGACCACCTTTTATGATCTGACTTTTCACTCTGTGGGTTAGCTGTTGCTTTTATATGATCTTACTCTGTAATTTTTACTTTGTTGGTTTTAATTGTCTCTGTTAGTTTATCTGTTTTATTTTATTACTATAAAGCACTTTGGTGGCATGCTTCATACATGCTATGCATGCATTCATACAGAGTGACATATGTTAGACTTAACTATTTCTTGGGATTTAGATGATTTTGGTTTACAATTTTTAAACAAGTTATTTTCTCTTGCAAACTAGATAGTATCTTTCGCACATGGCATAGTTTCTCATAAGTACCAGTTAGTCTTCACCAGATAGTACCTCGTAAGTGCATGACCCACATTAGCGAAATGTACTGTGTCATGGATGCAATTACATTATGAAATTAGCTTTTCATTACATATTTTTTCTGGGCAAGACAAAATGTTTCTGGTAACATTGTATATGACACAATACGGTCCACCACTAGACAGATTGCAAATTATTTTACATAAATTTTTAATATATTTAAAAGGACCTTTGTGACATTTGAGTCTATCTCAAACCCTTAAAGATGCATTATGTAAGAAAAAAGTATAAGTACAACATTCTGTGGTCTAATTTGTTTACTGCAGTCCTTTTTTCTAAACAAAAAGTTACTCTTTTACTCCCATTCCATGAGTTTCATGCCTGTTGCCAGTTATGGATCAGAGCCAGAAGATTCTAGATAAGTGAAGACGAGTCATACACAGTAAGTTGATGAGTTGATAAATACATTGTCGTATCTGATGCAAGTGCGTCTCCGGCATTTGAGGAAGTGCGGTGTACCATCTTGCTGTTAGCTTGCAGTTATAATTCTAACAACTCATTAAAGGAAGTAAAACACCTTTTCACTGTAATGTCAAGTTTCTGCAGAGCCTACTCCTGCAACTGAGGGCCTGAGGTCCTTGCTAAAGGTCTTAAATTACATTTTTGTCACCAATGATATGCTGCTACTCTTGTTTTAGTGACCAGCTGGAGCAAGGCCCTCAGGCTCTGATGCAGAGGAAGGCTCTGCAGAAAAATTTAAACAACGGGGGCTGTAAGTCCATCTTGATAGCTCAGATAGAAAAATGGATCTGAAGTTCATCAGAAAAACTGAAAATGCATGCTGAGTTTTAAGAAAATTGATCTCAATGAAATCAAATTTGTGCCCATGATGAAGCCTCGAGGAACCCCACAATCCTACTCCTGCTTAACAGAGAACCTTCTATTTAAAAGGTGTGAATGGGACCTTTTAAAGGGGACATACTGTAACATAACAGTAGTGATTTAACATGTTTATCCAAGTAAGACATTTAAGGTAAATAATTCATGCCAAGATGAAGCCACTTTTGTGCTTTCAATCTGTGGCAGAAGCATAATGAAATCCAAACACAACCATAAGCTAGAGTCAAGAAGAAACACAAGTCTGTACTCATCCTGTAGGCTGAGATATGAACCACATCACCCAATCACAAAGTCACTCATAACTAGTTCACCCAATCACAAAATCATGCGACAATAGTTGCTAGGTGCAGGCAGGGAAGACTTTCTGCTTCAGGGAGTGTGTTCGTTGCTGCTTCCAGGTGGACAAAATCAGGAAAGACACCCACTGGATTTGAAAAGCCTCTGATGTTCCCCTGTGTGTTACTTTGTGCCTTGGCACACATAAACTGTGGCTTCTGGTCATGACATATTCTTTATAAATATATGTATATGATGTAAATGTAAATATATGTACATAATTTTGTGGCTTGCTATCCCTGTTGGACATTTTTGGAAGTAGCAGAGGTAGACCAAAAGTATGGAACTCCATTTTCAGCATAACGGCTGAAAGTAAGTAAATTTTATTTATACACCACACATCACAGACATAGAAACACAAAGTGCTTCACATAGATCAAAACAAAATGAAGTCATAAAATATCTGAAAACAAAAATAGATTAACATCAAAAAACTAAAGTCATCAAATTAAAACAAATGAAAGATGATTACAAATTTCAGTTAAAAATAAGAAAACAAAAGATTTATGTAAAAGCAGCTTTAAATACAAGGGTCTTCAGCTATTTTTTAAAAGAGACTGTCAATACTATGTAATTATAAAGGAAAATCGTTCCAAAGTTGGGGTGCAACACTCTGGAAGGACTGATCACTTTGACTTTTATATCTGGTCTTTGGAACTTCTAGAAGGTTCTGGTGGGTGGATCTGAGGGCTCAGGTTGGAGCATAAGGCTTTAACAGTTCAGTAATGTAGGGAGGAGCTTGACCATGTAGAGCACTGAAAGTTATAGTCAGGATTCTAAAATGAACTCTAAAGTTAACGGGTAACCAGTGCAGAGACATTAGAATAGGAGTGATGTGTGCTCTTCTGTTTGCTCCAGTTAGGAGCCTTGCTGCAGAGTTCTGGACCAACTGAAGGCGGTCAAGGGCTTTTTTGTTAAAACGTGTGAAGTGTGTGTTACAGTAATCTAGACGGGAGGAGATAAAGGTATGAATAACTATTTCAAGTTCGTATTTTGACACCAACCTTCGCAATATGGATATCTTTCTTAAGTGATAAAAAGAGTCTCTTGCCAGGGTTTTTGAGTTGCCTTCAAGAGACGTTGATGGGTCAAAAACATCACCCAAATTCCTTAAGTTTGTCTTGATGGCAGAAGATAAATGACCAAGTTTTGAATAAAAAAGAGAACCATGCTCTCAGGGGCAATGACCAGACATTCTAGAACTTTTTTGTGACAGTTAGCAAAGACATGTTACTACAGTTTACTTAAAGCTACAATGACAAGTGTGGAAAACAAAATAGCATAAAACATTGTTTTCATGCCTCTTAACAATGTTCTAACATCATAGCTATAAATATATTGTGGAAATTGAAAAAAAAGGGGGAGGGGGGGGGGGTTCATTCGCATTTGTCTAAAAACCTTGTTTCAGACTAAAAGCAAGTATTGGATATCCGATTGTCGTCTCTCCGAACCACTGCACTTCCCTGGGTCCTCCACTCATCATGCACTTACGTATTTAACAACAGAACACCACTGGTGTGAGAGGTTCATCGCTCAATAATATCAGAGGAGGAGAAACAGTCGGCTGCTACCACTTCAACTTTAGGACAAACTACCAGAGTTCCTTAAAAAAAACACTATTTAAAATAATGGAAGACAAAAGATAATTGGATGTAGAAAACAATGTTTAGCACTCTCTCGTTTCCTCTGGCAATATGGATTTCCTGTTCCGGCAGAAGCATCTCAAGGAAGATACCGGAAAGACGTGACCGTGTTTGTGTTAGAATCCTAGTGTGTTCTTTAAATTCGCTAAAGCAGCTTTAACTTGATTTCCACAGATTACATCATTAATCTTTTGTCTATAAAGGTAAAACAAAATAGTAATCACCTAGATGAAAACTGATGAAAAACTCAGAACTTTCCATAATTTTTATTTTTCAAATATTAGAATTGAGTTTAAATAATTTGTACTTCTCTGAAAAAGTTCTAAACTAAATTATTGTAAAAAAAAAAAAAAAAAAAAAGAACAGAGAGAGATGCAAACGATCAGTCACCGTTAAGGTTGGGCACGCTCGAATTTGAACGATTCAGATTCCAGTTCCTTGTTTTTAATTCTGGTTTCTAGCAACTCTCAATCACGATTCATTTGAAAAACTTTACATGTTTTAAATGAGCCAGCTAACCTAAAGTTTATTTGATAAAATTGTTTGAACTTCTCCATAGGTTTTAAATCTTTGAACTTTCTAAACCAAAGCCACACTTTAAGCCTGATTTATACTTCTCCGTCTGCGTCGATGTGGAGACACTCATCGCCATTATATATCTGTGCAAGGGCTTTCTGACAACTCACAGAGAGTGACAGAGAAATGTCCAACTCTTAAAATATCTGTCAAAAGGAGACTGCAAGCTTGTGATTGGTCAGGACGCCGCTTCCTGTAAATTTGTCAAGCGCATCACCATTGCCCTGTTAAAAAGTAAAAAGATATTTAGACACGGAACAGATTGAAGAACACATCATGGAAAAGGTCAGAAAATATGAACGCTTATTCATCCGTGGCTAAATGAGAACAAAAAATATGGAGCAATCGTTTCATACGTGGACGGAGATTACGAGAAACATGGGTTTAGAGGTGGTGACAGCATAAAGAGGAAAATAAAGGACAAATTTGTCCCCTCCCTGTTATAAAGTCGCTGAAGTACATAAACACAATAGTAACTATCACGGACCGGATACATGAGTGTAATGGTGGAAGGATACCACAGAAAAGCGCTACACCCTCTGTTGTCCTGGAGGGGAATTGCTTTGCAACACTCCCCAATTGACAGACAAGTACGAGAGCAAAACGACTCTGTCAATGAGTGTGCATCTCTCCCTTGCAGGGCTGACGGAGAAGTATAAATTAGGCTTTACAATGCCTCTGCACATTTTCCATGTTTGTATGAGTGCAAACACTCCCGGCGGATCATTTTTCATTGGTATTTGGCAGCTTCTTCTTCTGGTCAATGGACTGATAGGATTCCGAATTTAAAATTTTGAATCATTCTGGGTGTAACGTGCCCAAAGGCCAGTATTTACATCACAAATGACCAGAAATTAACTTTTAATTTGCAGACACAAACATCCCATCTGTCTGAACAGGCACAAGGCCTTGTTCCCTGATAAAGGAGACATAATAAAACTAGCTACCTTATCTTGGCTGGAACAAAAGTCATGCAGAAGACGAAACTTTCTGCACTTTCACTCTGAATAAAGTTAATCTTTCTTGGGGTTAGGGTTACGAAGGAATTTTTTGACACTTCACTGTTGGCATCAAGTCTGGATCCATGGGGTTCCCCCTTGTGCTCAATCCTAATCAGTGTCTTTAGGATCTAATTTTGGCCCAGTTCAGCTTCCCAGCATTATATAAGTAAAGCACAGGCATCACAGTGGAGCCTATGGTGGCAGTGATGGTGATGGGAAGAGCAATGGTGCAGACGAACAGCTCAAACGTACCAGTGAGAGGCATCCCGATAGAATACAGGATCACTGGAGGTAGGTAGGAAAGGGTGGTCGTGGCCAGGCTGTAAACCAGAGTCTGAATGGCCCTTTGCTTCTGAGGGTGGATGTTTCTCCTCCCAGGGCCAGACTTGACTAAACTGTAAATGATTACACCGTCACACAATCCGATTATTACAAGTGAAATCACAAAGGTTGCAACAGGAAAAAAGCTGAAGTACAGCCTGTAAAAGAGAAAGTATATGATCCCATTAGCAGCTGTCAGGCTCCAAATGATGGCTGCAGACACAACCCTGGGAGTCAGACTTTTCCTCTTGTGATAAAAGATGGGATGAACCACAGCCAGGTAGCAGTCAAAACACATACAAGCCATTAGGAAGGGTCTCCCACATGTGTTAAAGGCATAAACACTATTCCAAAGCGCTTCAAATGGCCAAGTATGGATGAAGTAATGATTTAATAATCCTGGTGGAATGAAGGCCAGGAAGATTGCATCCATAATGGAGAGATTCAGGATAAAAAAATCATTTGGTGAGAAAGGAGCTCCTCTTCTGTGGGTCTGAAACATTGCCCAGAGGATCAGCAGAGAGGCAGGAAACCCCACAGCAAAGCACAGCAATGACAAGCAAGCCCATGTGGATCTGCCCCTTTCAAAATGTGTGCAAGTGCCAAAATCAAACTTCTCCCAGACAAATCCATATGTGGAGGAATTTCTGACCAGGCTGTAGCGAAGATACAACTCAAGCAACATTGTTGAGGATGCCTGGTGATTAAAGTCCTAGAAGACAAACAGACATCCACTGAACAATGCACATAAACCTGCTGGCAAAAGTAGACCCACAGCTTTTTAGAAAGTGAGGCAATGTTTTCATGACTTGTTGCACTTTTTTATTCTAAAAGTTCTGGTAAATAAACTGGTTAATAAATGTTAAACATACCTTTAAAAAGTTTATTTGAGGTTGTGTGCATGGTAGTCCCACTTGTGCCTTGGCAGGAATGACATCTAGCATCTAAAGGTATTCCTGCAAATGATGCAGAAGCAGTTTTGCAAGTCATATTTATGGAAAAGAGCAGACCCACACTATCCATCTAGCTTATTTTTTTAATCATGTGTCACCTGTTGGTAGATACATTCTATTACTCAACATTTCACTTTAACCAGAAATACACTGAAAATGTACAATTATAGTCAAGTTATTATGAAAGCCTCAAACAATTTGTAGAAACAAATGCAGCTCTGTTCATCTTTTTCAACAACCTCCCAGGTGTGGCATCCCTTTATCTGCAATGCTGCCTTCAAGGGCAGCTCATATTCAACTAATGGGGAGTACAAATGAGCAATATATTTATAGTAAATTATAACATTTCACAAATACCATAGCAGACATTCAATTTATATATTTAAAGCTTCATTTTTTCGCTACCATAAAAAATTGAAGGTGTTTTCACTTATTTCATCCAAAAGAGCAGCTGAGTAAATTGTGTTTGGGACAAACAACATAAATAATTAAATTGATTGATTGCTTGATTTGTTTCTTCAGCATATATGTACAAACGTGTGTTATTAACTCTGTTCTTAATAAAACTTTACATGTATCGGGTTTTGTTTCAGGCACAAGTCTTGGTATCTCCCATGTCCTTGACGGATCAAGAATGCAACACCTGGCCATGACGCGCACTATCCTATTTTTGTCCTGTGGTAGCTGCCATAGCTGCCATATTTTGAACACCGTCCAGCAGCTGATTTCTTTGAATTTGTAAACCTTTATCATTTATATCCACACAAGTTTTGACTCTTATTGTGAAGAAACGTTGCAGAAAAGACCGAGCCAGCAGTTAGCTCGCTCTTGTAAAAACTATTAGCGGCTACTTTTGGAAGTTTGGTGAATGAAGTAGGCGGTTGTTGCGACGCGTTCAGGGTCCTCAGTAGCTGTCGGTAATTAGAGGGGTATATTGGAGCAGCTGAGATGTCTCTTCACGGGAAACGTAAAGAAATTTACAAATACGAGGCACCGTGGACAGTTTACGCCATGAACTGGACTGTCCGACCGGACAAACGGTTCCGCCTGGCGCTCGGTAGCTTCGTGGAGGAGTACAGCAACAAGGTAACTTCAAAGAACATGATGCGTTTAGATGTTTGTTTATCAGGAAGATCCGGCATGACACAACTAAGCATTATCAACATTGTTCTAGTTTAAACAGAATAAAACAATGAAAACGAAATACTCCCTTTTAGTTTTGCAGTTTCTGCAGACTGGTGAACCTCTGGCCGTTCTCTGAGAGATTCATACTACTCTATGATTTAATTTCTTTATGCTGTCATTTTTCCTGTTAACTTAATTGGTAGCAAATGTTCGCTCCAGCTGTTTCCTAATCTTACAGCCTTTTGATGAAACAATCCAAATTTATAAAGACACGTTGCTGTAAACACTCTTCCTTCGTCTCATCTTTAATATGGTACAGTTTTTTCTTAATGAATGAAAGTGGCAATTGATGTTAATTATTATTATTTTTTTATTTTTATAAAAAGGAACGTACCAACCGGTTTCAATATCATTCAGCCAGCAGCAAAAAAGGGGCGTTTTGGTTTGTAAACGGGAACGCCCCCTTCTTCTTATTCGCTCCTAAATTGTTACTTCACATCCGGTCTCAATCAACATTTCAAAATAAGAGTGATAATTTAGATTCTTTAAAAAAGGAAGTTCAAGATAAAATATTGTTAATTAAGATTATTTTAAACAAAATATTGTACATTTTTTATTTAAAACTATTGTAATAATTGTGAATAGATTAACATTGTTCAAACACCCCTTTTCTGTTGGTGGAAGTCAGCCTGACCAGCCAGCCCCATGCTTCTTTATGGGAAGCATTGGTTTTCTGTGTAGAATTAAACAGGGGATGAGTCAGCAAGCCAGGCTAGGAAATCTCAACTGATAAGGGTGGTTCAGTAGCCTAGTGTGGCAAGGTGGAGAAACGAGGGCCCGGGCGGGATTCAATCCCCAGACTCCCAGGTGAGAGTCACGCACGCTAACCAGTCATCCAAAGGGACATCCACTTGGTCAAGTAGCCAGGGTGCATGATCAATCGGGACACTGTGACAGGACGCTCACACTGTCACATCTTACCCCCTCTTTCCACAAGCACGTCCTCGTACTCCCGCGCAGGGTGCCACAAATTTCACATCCATGGACCTACTTGACAGTACTACATGGATCCTGTTCGTGATGCCAAATGTGGCAAGGTGGAGAAATGAGGGTGCGGGCAGGATTCGATCCCCAGACTCCCGGGTGAGAGTCATACGCTCTAACCGGGGCTGCATGGTGGCGCAGTGGTTAGCACTGTTGCCTCGCAGCACGAAGGTTGCAGGTTCGAAACTCGGCTCGGCTGCGGCCTTTCTGTGTGGAGTTGCATGTTCTCCCCATGCATGCGTGGGTTCCCTCCGGGTACTCCGGTTTCCCCCACAGATCACAACATGCCCTATAGGTTATAAATTGTAAGTCGCTTTGGATAAAAGCGTCTGCTAAATGAATAAACATAAACATAAACCAGTCAGCCAAAGGGACATCCCCTTGGCCAAGCAGCCAGGGTGTATGATCAATCGAGACACTGTGACAGGACGCTCACACTGCCACATCTTCCCCACTCTTTCCACAAGCACGTCCTCGTGCTCACGCGCAGGGTGCCACAAACTTCACATCCATGGACCTACTTGACAGTACTACATGGATCCTGCCAACAACGCCAAATGTGGCAAGGTGGAGTAACGAGGGCCCGGGCGGGATTCGATCCCCAGACTCCCGGGTGAGAGTCACGCGCGCTAACCAGTCAGCCAAAGGGACATCCCTTTGGCCAAGTAGCCAGGGCGCATGATCAATCAGGACACTGTGACAGGACGCTCACACTGCCACATCTTCCCCCCTCTTTCCACAAGCACGTCCTTGTGCTCCCGTGCAGGGTGCCACAAACTTCACATCCATAGTGGTGATCGACCTTGCACAAAATGGTTACCCCATTTTCGAGAACCCATACCCCCTGACTATCCACGAGTCCCCTGTTACTTGCTGTGAGTACTTTGCCGACTGCCCTGTGGACCTCATACCTGCACTTAGCTCTGTTGGCTCGCAGCAGAAACGATAGGGCTACAGCAAAAAGGAATGGCCGATTAGTGATGGAAACTGGGGTCAAGGCACACAAAGCTACTCAGAGATCATCATCACTGGGCATGCTGATGGAACTGTGAAGTTCTGGGATGCCTCTGCTATAATGCTCCAGGTGCTCTTTAAGCTAAAAACAGCCAGGGTATTTGACAGGAACCGGTCAAAGGAAGACAAGTGCAGCACTGATGTGTCAGACAAAGATCCCTTTGCCATTCAGATTATGACCTGGTGCCCAGAGAGCCGGATGCTCTGTGTGTCCGGCGTGTCAGCCAACGTTATCATCTACCGCTTCAGTAAGCTGGAAGTAACCACCGAGGTGGTACAGTTACTGGAGGTGCGAATGCAGTACGAGCTGAACGACACAGACTCTCCAGATAGCAGAGGTGGTGGGGGTGAGCAGACATCGGCGCATCCCACCCCCGGTGCCTCCCCCCAGACGAGCGGCCCACCTTGACACCCTTCCACCAGCAGCAACAACTCTGACGGAGGCAACATACCTTGCCTCAAAGTATGAAGTACTCCTTTGAAGCAGTCTCCCGGTTACCAGGTAGATCTGGTGGTCCAGCCAGTGTGGGTGAGTGGAGAGCCTCCTCAGCCGATCACAAGTGTGGTGCTCAATTCCTCCTACGGTCTAGTGGTATTTGGCAACAGCAATGGTCTGGTGGTGGTGGACTACATCCAGAAGACGGTAGTACTCAATTTGGGAACGGTGGAGCTTTACGGATCCAATGACCCCTACCAGAGACAGCCTCGGTCGCCAAGGAAAACACGAAAGCCGTCAGGAGGTCTGTGTGATGTCAACGAAGGCTCAGCCACCTCAGAAGACTGCTGCAAGTCTCCTACTTCAGGTGTGTTGGTGCGGCTGAAGGGGAGTGTCATGCGGATGGCTTTCCTGGACTCCACAGGCATCCTGCCAACGACGCCAAATGTGGCAAGGTGGAGAAACGAGGGCCTGGGTGGGATTTGATCCCCATACTCCAAGGTGAGAGTCACGCACGCTAACCAGTCAGCCAAAGGGACATCCCCTTGGCCAAGTAGCCAGGGTGCACGATCAATCGGGACACTGTGACAGTACGCTCACACTGCCACATCTTCCCCCCTCTTTCCACAAGCACGTCCTCATGCTCCCGCGCAGGGTGCCACAAACTTCACATCCATGGACCTACTTGACAGTACTACATGGATCCTGCCAACAACGCCAAATGTGGCAAGGTGGAGAAACGAGGGCCCGGGCGGGATTTGATCCCCAGACTCCTGGGTGAGATTCACGCACGCTAACCAGTCAGCCAAAGGGACATCCCTTTGGCCAAGTTGCCAGGGCGCATGATCAATTGGGACACTGTGACAGGATGCTCTGACTTTCAAGTAGGTCCATGGATGTGAAGTTTGTGGCACCCTGCGCGGGTGATCCACTAGCCTGACCCTGCTCACCGGTTTAGAGCTGGAGAAAGTTGCCTAAATCTCCTCCCTTTCCGGTCGGCTCATGGGTCCCCGGAAGTACGAAAAAGGGTTAAAAGTGCTATTTTCTATTCCGCTTTGCGTTACTCCCTGAATCACAGATATGTTATACATCAATCAAAAGGAATGATGTGCGTTTCATTGACGCCAGTCACGTACTTTGAGATTTATCAGCTTGTAAAATTTGGTATGTCGAATATGTGACATCATCGCACAATCTCCTCTCCTCTAGCATAGCTGCTACTTACCACATGGCCAGATGTTTGGTGGTTCGTTCCTCGTAAAAGAAAGATTAGAAGTTTTCTGAACTTACAGCCATTTTTCCTCTGTTTTTCTCCGTGTCTGGTTTGATGACATCACTTTGGTGATGCGCATTTGTAGTCCTGGATTTATTTTCACACAAAACCTAAAATAACGCCCCCCGTCCCCCCCACCCCCCGTTTGAAAATAAATGCTTTTATGGTATCAAAATGCATCTTTAAAATTCACGGACATCATATGTGAAATCCAGGGCACATAAGAAGTAGAAATAGAAAACAGATCTTTTAGCATCATTGACCTGCATTCATGTTTTCATTCTTACGGAGCCATGGTCCAGTTGATGCTGTCCCCCCACCCCCCACCCACAGGTTCAGATTGTTGGTTTGGAGGAGGAGAGCTCCGAGTTTGTGTGTGGGAACACGTTCGACCATCCCTACCCCACTACAAAGATCGTGTGGATTCCTGACACTAAAGGAGTGTACCCAGATCTGCTGGCCACAAGTGGAGACTACCTGAGGATCTGGAGGGTGAGACAGCTGCTTGATCCAGTCCATAACCCACAGCACACAAGACATAAAACCCCGACTGTAGCGTTAAACTGTGTGTTATACACTCCATTTGTAGCTATAACAGGTGTCTCTTCCTGTAGGTGAGTGACACAGAGACCCGTCTGGAGTGTCTCCTGAATAACAACAAGAACTCTGATTTCTGTGCTCCACTAACATCCTTTGACTGGAATGAAGTAGACCCAAACCTGCTTGGTAAAATCTCACCTCAGCTGGTTTTATGCAGCCTAAACGGACAACCCTGCTTTCTGAAATGTTACTTTTGAACATCTGAATGCGTTTTCTGAGCAGGCACTTCCAGTATAGACACCACCTGCACCATCTGGGGCCTGGAGACGGGACAGGTGCTGGGTAGAGTCGGCTTAGTGACCGGGCACGTGAAGACGCAGCTCATTGCTCATGATAAAGAGGTTTGTGTAATTTTCTGTATGACAAATCAAACTTTTAGCACGGGTAAGAACTGAGTACATGTGTGTGCTGCAGGTGTACGACATCGCTTTCAGTCGAGCGGGGGGAGGCAGGGATATGTTTGCCTCTGTAGGAGCGGATGGCTCAGTCCGCATGTTTGACCTCCGTCACCTGGAGCACAGCACAATAATCTACGAAGACCCGCATCGCCACCCTTTGCTCCGCCTCTGCTGGAACAAGCAGGACCCAAACTACCTGGCCACCATGGCAATGAACAGTCTAGAGGTCAACTTGACTCCATGCATGGATCTGTTGTGTTTTTAGTCAGGAATAGCTGTGATCTGCTGTGTTTTTAGGCGGTGATCTTGGATGTGCGTGTTCCTTGCACGCCGGTGGCTAAGCTAAACAACCACCGGGCCAGTGTCAATGGAATTGCCTGGGCACCACACTCCTCCTGTCACATCTGTACAGCGGGTAGGCAGCTTATTGTTTTTAAACTAAAATAAAATGTTTAAACTGCAAAATGGGTTTTTAAAAATGCATTAGAAGCTGCTGTAGAAAGCTATGAGTTCAGACTGGAGCTTAATTGTAGTAGCTTAACAGTGAACAGAAGAGGGAGCACTTCACTGCTAAAAATGAGTCCCTTCCTTTTTAACGTTGTTTTTGTCACATCTTGTAACTTTTAAAAATGATGCCATAGTTTTAACCTTGATATTTATTGCAAACACAATTATCTTCTCAGATGTGATAATAAATCGGTAGTAGTGAAAGCTTCTCTCTGTGTAGCAGACGACCACCAGGCTCTAATCTGGGACATCCAGCAGATGCCGCGGGCCATTGAGGACCCCATACTGGCCTACACCGCTGAGGGAGAGATCAACAACATCCAGTGGGCTTCCACCCAGCCTGACTGGATTTCTATTTGCTATAACAACTGTCTGGAAATTCTCCGGGTCTGAGGAACGTTTGACATCGAGTCCAAAACATTTTCAACAGGATAAGCAAGTTTACTTCTTTGAAGAAAATTCTGCTTGTACAGGAAAGAACAATTACATTCAGCTTCTGTTGGCTTCATATGTGCACTTTTTTGACTTTTGTCAGGATTTACTGCTAAATTTAAGGATGTTTTTTGAAATATGAAAAAAAAATATTTAGGAAAACAAAAAGCTCTGGGGTCTCATTTATCAAACATTGCGTAGAATCCTTACTAAAACCATACTAAAGCTCAGCAAAAAAATGTACTAACGCCAAGTAGGTTTGTGATCTATCAAATATGAAGTACGCACAGCTGCACACTATCTCCGCTTCATAAATCGGAGACTAACAAGAGCGTTTCTCAGCTGCATTTTGGTCACATCCCGCCCTCACCACGCCCACTTTCTGCCATAAATGGTGAATGCAAAGTGCCTTGTGGATCTCATGCATATACATAAACCGGCTGTTGCAGCGCTCCGCCAATGACGATGGCGACCATAGATCAAGGCAGATCAAGGAAGCGCAATTTCACAGAAGCAGAAATTGAGGTAATTGTGGGTGAGGTGGAGAAATGAAAGGAAGTACTTTTGCAAAACATATAAGAGAAAATCCACAGAGTGGCACAGCATTGCTGAAGCCGTCAGTGTGAATTCTTCAGAGAGATCTGTGATGGATATAAAAAAAATTATCCGATCAGGATTCGATTCCCAGACTCCCGGGTAAAAGTCACACTCGCTAACCAGTCAGCCAAACCGAGATCTCCCCTGCATATGTAGCCAGGGTGTATGATCGATTGGGTCACAGTGCTGCTGATATTCTGCATTCCGTATTCTGCGCTTCAGGCTGTGTGTGTGTGTGTGTGTGTGTGTGTGTGTGTGTGTGTGTGCGCACACACACACACACACGCGCGTGCGTGTGGGGGGTCTTGTTCTGTGTGCATACGAAGCAGTACAAGTGATAATGCTGCAGGATTTCATAATTTTATCCTTCTCAGCAGCAGCACTGCAGGTGCTCTCCATGTCCAACATGTGCGAAAGCCAGGTCCTTAGTCAACTTAAAGCTGCGCACATTTTTCGCTAAGTTTTCTTTCATAAATTCCAAAGTTTGCTTGGAAAGTTGCTGACGCAGTTTTCCGACCCTGTTTTGTGCATAAGCAAGCTTGATGACTGAGGCCCCTGGACTGGAAGTTGCATGGATCTAATCAAAGAAAAAACACACAAAATAACAGCAAACCAATTTAAAACATCCTGTTACACTATTGGTTGTGAGTTTTAACAGCTGTTAAACTGATGTATGTAGATGCAAAGAACTATTTTTACAAATCTTTTTTTAAGTTAAAACAAAAAGACCGAGCACCCCCCCCCCCCCCCCGCACACACACACACATACACACACGCAGTGGTCTCTAGGATAAATTAATGCCTGTTGAGCTGATCTTTGGGCAGGAAAAATGCTCTGGCATTCCTGTTTCAGGAATTAGATGTGAGCCAGAGCAGAAGTGTGCTTCAAACAGCAGGATGTGCAGTTTTATCTCCTGATACTCAGACATCTAACCTCTGATTGCCTAACAGCAACACAACTCTACCTCTGACTCCGTTTGCTTTGCAAAGTTGATGTTTTACCTCCACAAATGACACAAGTCTGGAGGAGTTCTCCCATGTTGGAGAACTGGGGTATTTAATTCCAGGCATGGAGGGCCGGTATCCAACATGTTTTAGTTTAACTCTGTTTCAACACACCTGATGTCAATCAACAGGTTATTAACAGGCTTCTGCAGAGCCTGATGAGCTGCTGCACAGGTGATTTAACCACTGAATAATGTGTGTTGGAGCAGAGAAACCACTAAAATGTGTGCTACTCTCGGAGTAGACCCGCGAGAGGCCAGTTGAGGTGGCTCGAGCATCTGGTCAGGATGCCTCCCTGGTGAGGTTTTCCGGACACGTCCAACTGTAAGGAGACCCAAGGTATACCTTGTATACCCTGGATGGATGGATGGTCTCTCTAAAAATATCTCAAGCTATTTTTTCAATTACCAGCAACTGGATATTATTACAGTGAAATGTGTATGTGAAGTAAATGATAAGTCAGTCATGTGGTTTTATTTTAATGAGTCGTTCAGAACTATAACATCAAGAGGACAAACGACCACATCTCCTCTAAGGCTGCTGGAGAGGGATTACCATAATAATTGTAGTAAGCGTGCCCTGCTGTAAATCTCAATGTTCTCGAACATGTAGGTGCTCCACTTTGGAGGATTTTCTGAGGGCAGGGTGTTGAAAACAACCAGAAGTTGTCGTGACTTATGACTCTTAAGAGGAGTAAGACCGTTGATCTGTCTTAATGGCCAGACGTAAAACAAAGAGTCGGGCTATTTTCTTGTCTAAGAGACAAGTGGCCTGTTTGTCTTGGTGTACCAAGTGTTCAGTATTCATTTGTCAAATTCAGCTTAGTTCTAATTTTACCCATTGAAATTCAAATTAATTATGTGGACATAAGTGTTTAAAATATATATTTTAAGTAAAAAAGTTTAATCAACCAAATGTCTGTAAAATGGAAAAGATTTATTAATGCTTGCTTGTGTTGGTGACTTTTTCAGCAGCAATAAATATTTGTTCATGGCTGCATTTATTTAACAGTTTACACAATCATACAGTTTTTTAAATTATTGCTTTATTTTAGAGGAATAATAAAGTTCATAATTACATTGTCTGTGCCAGCTGTACTGGAGTACCTTTCAAAATACCCTGTGGTTGAAACAGGAGGATTGGGAAAGAGAGGGGCCAGAAGTCAAGGGCCACAGCAAACAAGGTGTAAGGAAGAACATGAGTCCTGTGCGAAGAAAAAAGGAAATATCCATTAAAAAAAATCTGATATCCTTTCAGCATCAATCCATACAGTTAAGTGTAAATAAATGGTTTTAAATGTGACTCCAGAGGCAAACGTCAGATGTTCTGTAATATATACGTAAGCATGTGTCAAATGGAAGTCCTCCGTGTTCGTCTGATTTTAATAATGCAGCCGAAGTTTGTACCGATAGCTGATGGTTGGGGAAAGGGAGATAAGTTAGATGGCTTCTTTTAAAGGTCATAAGTACAGTGCTCAGCATAAAAGTGCAACCCCTTTGAAAAGTAAGACTCTGGGTAATCTATTGAAGCATACTAATTTACAAAATGTTGACAAAACTGACTTATAGAAGATCTTTTCAGTACAGAAATTCAGTTTTAGCCAGATTTATCAATCCTAAAATGTTAACACCCCACATCAAAACCATTAAGCTAGTAGTTTTATTTTAAGGATAGCACTGTGCCTTCCAGGCAGAGGTCGAATACAGGTGAAACTCTAAATTAGATTATGGTGCAAAAGTTCATTTATGTCAGTAATTCATCTTAAAAGGCAAAACTAGTATGTGAGATGGAATCATTACAAGCAAAGCCAGATATTTCTGGCCTTAGTTTTTTATAATTGTGCTTATTATAGCGTAAGCCTAATTTATACTTCATCAGCTCTACGAGTGAGAGACACGCACACATGGATGAAAACGTTTTGCCTTCAGACTTCTCCGTCTCCTGGGGAGTGTTGCAAAGCAATTCCCCGCCAGGACAACAGAGGGCGTAGCGCTGTTCTGGGGTATCCTGTCATGCATCCGGTCCAAGATAGTGTGTTTATATTGTGTTTTTTGTATTTAAGATACTTTTTTAACACAGACAAATTTGTCTCTCCTCCTCCACCTCTTCATGTGCTCGCCACCTCTAAACCCACGTTTCCCATGATTTCCGTCCATGAATAAAATGCTTGCTGTGCATCTTTTCACTCCAGTCATGGGGAAATAAAACGTTCATATTTTTAGAGTTTTTCCGTGAGGTATTCTTCAAGCTGCTCTGTGTCTGTTGCTAGATAGCCTCAGCTCTGCTTTAGGGCTCAATGGCGGTGCTGTGTAGGCGACAGCGGCGTCCTGACCAATCACAAGCTTGCGTTCTCTGTCTTGATGGACGGATGTTTAGAAAAGAGAGCTCCAGCAGGCTCGCAGGGACGGATAATGACGTTGCGTGTCTCCGTCCCGACGCAGATGGAGAAGCATTAATTAGGCTTTACAGCGCCCTGCGGTGGACTGGAAACCTGTCCAGGGTGTACCCCGCTTGGATGCCCAGAGACTGCTGGAGATAGGCGCCCTGCGAGGATAAGAGGGTAAAGAAAATGGATGGATGGATGGCTTACAGCTTAAGAAAACCCCACATTGAAAATCTCAATCAGAATATTGTGAAAAGGTTCAATATTCTAGACTCAAAGTGTCACACTAATTAGCTAATGAATCCAGAAGAAAGGGTACAAAGGGTTCCTGAGCCTTTAGAGTCCTCAACTAAATTTGTTCAATGGCCAGAGTTTTTCCCAGCAGACACTGTGCGGGCCAGATGCTCTTCTAAATTAAAGTTAAAGTATTATTGTATCTTAATTTATTAATATTTAAAAAAAGACTTTGTTTTCCATCTTAACTGTTGTGATTGTAGTTTTAGGTGTGTTTGGAGAACGTAAACAATTATTGATATTTGGAACATGAATTTTGCAGCTAAACTTCAAAGTCCTCCAATTGGGGGGGGGGGGGGGGGGGGGGGGGGGGCTTGCGGCCCAAAGGGTTGGGTGGATGGGTGGAAAGGTCTGGCGGGCCGAATGTGGCCCATGGGCCGCTACTTGAGGTTCACTGCTTTAGATTGTCTCTCAGTCTGAGTTGGATTACTGAAAAAATTGGAGTTTTGCATAGTTTTCATGTTTCACCTGTAGTCTGTGACAGTGCAACATCAACATTTTTCAACAACACCCACATCTGTTAGAGCGATGCTCAGCTTTGTCATTTTAAACATACTTGGCAACTAAATCACCTTGTTCTTCTGCAGAAACGTAACAGTGGTCTAAGACGTGTGTTTTGGATCATTTCTATGTTGGAAAATAGCACAATGAACAAGCATGTGGTGTGACTGTAGCGCCTCTTTCAGCATAGAGTGCTACATCTGTGGATTTATGATGTCGTTGAGAAGCTGCAGCTCCCTGACAGCAACAGCCCCACTTCAGGATTCTGCCACCAATTGGTTTCATTGTAAGCACTTTTGAAGCCAACATCTTTCAATAGGATGCATTTACTTTTGCAACTTGATCTTTAAGGAAATTCAAAAGGAAAAGAAATGGGAGCGCAAATGAGCAAACCTCATTTAAAATCAATGTCATTCTTATTTTGTGGTTTAGTGTCCCAAAGAAAATGTTTCTCTGACATTTATTGGAGTGTACTCCTTCATGCCGAGTGCTGTAGTTTAGAAGTACTTGTTTATACGTCACATTGGCGATCAGGTGATGGGAAACACTGGGTCTGAGATGTGTTTCTGGATCCTAGTCTGTACTGAGGTGAGGTTGAGGTCCACCGGTAATGAGGGACAGCGGAGCTTCTTGCACAGCCTGGAGTCAGCCTTTACAGCTGATTTGACTGACTGCTGGGGCAGCGGTGAAGTGAAACCTGGATGAGTGTCGGTTTTAGGGGTCACAGTCGCAAAAATTGTGTCGTCAGACGCTGCTGTCGTGTGGATGCCGCTGTACAGGGACTCCTGGGATGTCTTGGATGATTTAGGATCTGTCGGCTCCAAACACTGACGTAGAGAAAGGAAAGGAAGGAACATTTAAGGGTGGCTGTCACTGATTTCAAAATTTTATGTGTCTTAAACTTTGTTCATACCTGTTTGGGTGTACTGCTGTCCATCTGGATGGGGGGGATTTGATACATGTTGTGCAGCACTGGAGCCTGAACCACATACAGACCAGCAGATTCAGTAGGAAGGGTGTCAGGAGATACGGTGCTGTAAGCAGGAGGTGTAAAAGCCATTTGCCTTTGGAGAAGCTGCAGAATAACGTTGATGTCGGCTGTCATACGAGTTTCCAGCCTGGAGAAAGTTGAAGATGACATGACTCGTAATGGAGCATTTGACCATCACTCTAGTCATCAAAGAACTGTGGGCTAGCAGTGCCTACACCACAATCCAAACTCTTCCTGTGTGGTTCCACAGTGGTCTGTCTTCAAGAAACTAGGAAACACACTCTTCAGAGATCACCTTCTACCTGTGCACCTACTCTGTATTTCTTTTCCACTACTCTACTAAAGTCTGTTTACTTCCCTCAATGCTTGCACTCTATTTCTGTCACCTTTGACAGAGCCTAACTAGTGTCTTTCCCTCTACGATGCTTTATTGTTAGCGCGAAGAGGAATTGCCTTGCTGCATCCTTATTTGTGAGTCGATTTGAATAAGTCTTGAACAAGCCTAAAGACTTAGACACTTTTTGAATATGTTACTTCAAAGTTAATAAGATTAAAGAGGATGACGCACCTGTTGAGCTGTGAGTGTAGGTCTTCGAGTTGAGACTCAAGCTCACTGGGTCGATCTGTGCTTTTCAAAGGGTGGTCTGAGTTGCAGAAAGAAGAAGATTGCAAGGCGTGACGGGAAAACTGCTGTGGCTGTTGGTCTCGCAAGCATCGACACAATCCTGGTACATTCAAAGATGAGTCTGGTGGAAATGAAGACAAATTGTGTAACACGCCATTTTAAATTTGAAATCATAATGCAGCTTTTCTTTTAGAAAGCACTAAGGGTGCACCAAAGGACAATAATCTAAGCCCAGTGTGGAAATTGTTTGCAGAGAACTCCAGAAACCACAACTAAAAACCTGTAGCAGAAATCCATCACAGCTCATTTTGAATCTCAGGTTCATCATCTCAAACAAGCATCTGTCAAAAGTCGTTCCTACCTTTGTGGCCCTGGTCCAAAACCACATCCCTTCCCACTGAGGCTCCACTCTGAGGCAGCACTGGCACCTGTCTGATTTCCTCTGAAGAGTATAACTCTACTCTGGCACTGTGAGCAAGAGGCTTTGCAAGGCCCTCACTTGACTGACAACAGGAAGACCCACAGCTCCAGAGGTCATCCCAGTCAGCCTGAGGACGTGAGTGATGGCAGGACTGAAGGGGGTACGTGTCTTCGTGATCGATCCCATCTGTTCACAGATAATCCATTTAGTTACTTAGTACATTATTTGTCTCACAATCCAATTCAGCTTATCGGAGAGCCATCTCTGACAGGTGAAGAAGAAATACCAATAAAAGACAATCACAGTATTGATTATTTTATCATTTGGGAATACTTGGAGACCTTTGTGTTCTGGTCTCTACGGCTGAACTTCACAAAACATTCAGTCTCACCATAATAACAATCTGAGAGTTTAATATAATGGATTTTTGGAAAATCAATTATCCTAAGGATGATGTTTCCTTTTGACATATAAAGAAATTAACTTTAGTTTAGTTGCAGAGTCTTCCATCAAATGGCTCACCTGGCCGTATCCTGCAGTCAAGGGAGTGAATTCTGTGTTTTGGTTTATGGCGATATTCACAGTCGTCCCCTGAATCATCCGTTGTTATTGGTGGTACTTGATCAGTCTGAGAACCACATATGTATGTGATGTATGAATTATACATCATAAAAATATCAGTAATTAACATAACTTAGCCATCTTACATCTCGCAGGTCAAAAGTGATCTCCAGGTTCCTCCAGAAGTTGTCAGCAAATCTCGGGTAAATATCAAGAACCTCAAGCAGGTCTTCCCTTGGGATTCGGTGCAGGTCACAATAAGTCACTGTGTACACGTCTGAATTGGACCTTCCTGGTTCATCATACAGGTGGATAAGTTCACCAAAGATGTCGTTCTTTTCTGTAAGACGACAAAAGTGTTTTTATTTTAACACTAATAATTTAAAAAATGCTTGAATTTCCTTTGAAAGCCCACAGATAAAGTAACCCAGAATGCAGCTTGACTAAATAGTTGTACCTAGCATGGCTACCACCACATAATCCCTCACAACTTGGATGGATCCACGTGAGATGAAGAAGAGCGAGTCCAGGATGTCTCCATAGTGGATCAAAGTGTCCCCTGGAGGAACATGGACTGTCTTTATCCTCATGGCTAAGGAACGCAGACATGCCTGGTTGCCTCCACGGAACGCCTTGCAGTTTTGTAGCAAAGACCGGTTCAGATGCAAACAGATATCGGCCTGCATTGACTCTGGAAATCCCCTCAGCACCTTAAAGATGGAACGTTAAACCTTCATCACTCCAGTGATCAGAAGTGAATGTGGATTACAGAGGTGAATGCTTCTTTACATACAGCATTCATGTCTATGCCGTTTGTGTAGGACCAGGCATGCTGAAAGTATTCCTCCAGTCTTTGGCGAAGGCTGCCTGGAATTTGGTGGAAGCGAATGAACTCTTTGACTCGCAGCATTTGGGTGTGGTACCGGGTTGTACCAGAGTACAGCCGCTGGATGATGGCAGACACATTCCCAAATATACTGGCATACATAAGAGCTGAAATGAGAGGGGAGAGATCGGACAAAAATGACCGACTGTTATTTAGGAAGTAGCATTTCCCAGAAAATGGATTACAGAAGCCACTTGGGATCTTTCTGTTTAGTCGAAGAGATCAGATCATCATGGTTGTGGCAGTGTTAAAAAGAGACCAACAACAAATTGTCAGTTATCAAGAGCTTTTTCAATGATGAAACCAACTAGCATGCAAGACAAAAACAGCTAAATGGTGAAAAGTGATGGATAAAGTCAAAGGGACTTAGCACTTTCAGCATGATTAGCTCCTTTATCTAGCAACTCTGGGATACAACTGTTGGTGACAAATGAGCATTAGTGAGGGGTTTTTCCAATATGTTGACAAGTATTTGCAAAAATTTTTAATCCTGCTGTGGTAATCCCAGAATTCCACTCCTCTGTCACTGAAAATTTTGAAAGTATTTGTATTTTAAATGTGAATTTCAAGTATTGGTGCCAGAAATATTCTCTTTAATTAGTCACAGTGTTTTTGCTAGTATCTGGAACCCTTCTAGAACTTTCCTCAAATCGTTTCTTTGAGTGGGAACGTGCAATTAATGTGAAAAATGTCAGAGCAGTTGGTCCAAAAGATTTGGAAGCCCAATTTGTGAATAAAATGAGAGTGCATTGCTAAAAAATGAAGACACTTTTAACCAAAATTGCTACGTAAAGTATTAAAACTATTTGCAATTGCCCCACATTCCTATGGGGTGCCATTTGTAAACTCAAACAATCAGAATTTAACAGCATTTTTTGGGGTTATTTAGCCTATCGTAGAAGAAACAAAAATGGGAGTTAATTTTTCAAAGTCGTATTTTCACCATGTTATTCATACATTTACAAATGTCAAAGTTCCCAACTAAATATTTAGTTAGCAAGCTAAATATTTGATTTAGAGTTGAATATCTATTTTAAATTTAATATTTTATTTGTGAAACAAATATTTAATGTACTAATTACACCCCAGCTAAATATTTATTGCAGAGCTAACCATTAAGGTTGCAAAAACCATGTTTAGGTTTAGCCCTCAAAAAACATTTAGCTTTTGTTAATATTTTGTTTGTAAACTAAATATTTAGCTCCAAATGAAACATTTAGTTATTAAATTAAATATTTATTTTACAAACTAAACATTTGGGTCGGACTTAAATATTTGCCTATATGCACATACATGTACCTTTGTTATTATTTTTCTTCAAACTATTCTCTTAAGTGTTGGTGCTGCTGTAACAAGTGATTTTCTCCAGTGTGGGATCAATAAAGTTTATTCTATTCTATTTAGTTTGTAATCCAAATATTTAGTAAAAAAACATATTTATTTCAAAAACTAAATATTTAGGTCTTATCAAAATATTTAGTTTATAAAATAAATATACAATCTAAATTAACTATTTAGCTTGCTAACTTAAAATTAAGTTGAGGCCAGTTGAGTCATCTCAAGGCACTTCACAAAGTAAACATTCTAATACAGTTCTGTAAGCAATCAGTAAAATGTTTTTCAGAGGTGTGACATTGTGGCATCATCAAGTCATCTCCATGTAGTGTTTTTGTTCTGCTCAGCAATTAAACCAGGTGATTCCAATCAGCACAGTGAATTAACCTGGTTCAGTTGCTGAGCAGAACAAAAACATGACATGGAGATGACTTGATGATGCCACAATGTCACACCTCTGACGTTTTTTTATACAAGAAACCCAGCTGATTGCAGTAAATCCTCATAAGAAAGCATGTAGCGACACTGGAGAGGAAAACATATCTAAATGTATGTATAACATTGTGAAAATATGAAATTTTAAAAAAGTCCCTTTTTTTCCTTTTATGACAGGCTAACCCCCCCCCCCCCCCCCCCCCAAAAAAAATTGGAACCACTATTGTTCAATTCTGATGATTGGGCATTACCCAACATCTTAGAAAACCACTTGAAGTGTTACATGCATCAGCCCAGTGTGGTTTTAACCCAAAATTTGCTTTTTTCTTGTAGTTTTGTGTCACCAACTTGTCACAGTCCAGCAATAAACTGGCTTAACAAAATTTCACCCATTCATTAATGTCTGTGGTGGTTTTCCCCATTTAGGTTAGTAATGTTACAGTCCTGAATATTCTCATTCAACTTACATCCAATGACCATGACGCAGATGGAGAAGATCTTCTCAGAGTTGGTGTTTGGAGAGACGTTACCAAACCCCACACTGGTCAAACTGCTCAAAGTGAAGTACAGAGCAGTGACATATTTGTCTTTGACTGATGGACCAGAGGTGGAGTCACTATCGTTGTACGCTTTCCCCAGCTGTTCAGCAAGGTTGTCCAACCAACCAGTCTCTGTGTATGGTCTCTCCACAAAGCCAATGGCGTACCAAATACAGGCGAGCCAATGGGCGATGAGAACAAACGTACACATGAGCAAGAAGAGGACAGCAGCTCCATACTCAGAATATCGGTCCAGTTTTCTCGCCACACGGACCAGTCTCAACAGCCGAGCTGTTTTAAGAAGGCTTGTCAAGGTTGCCATCTATGGTTCCCATTAAGATCGAGGGAGAAGATAAGATTGGGTTACACATTCATTAGTCAATTCTATTGTTGTTCTTTAACAATTCCAAATGTTTAAAGACCAAGTTCACTCATGTTTTTCAACACATTTGCAGTGGTCTCTCAGCTTATTGGACTAGACCAAATTCTTGCCTTGCAAAGTTTTGTCTAGGAATGCTCCTTTGGAACCTCTGCAGCCTCTAGCAGCACTCTGGCTGGCCAATCACAGCTCTCTATAGGGGGGTTTAAACCCATAAAGTGCTGTGATTGGTCCATGATGGTGGGCCAGTCACAGCGCTGTATCTGCTTTGTGGGCTAATCAGGGCCCTCTATTCGTCTGGTGGGCGGGATGATGAAACAGAGTGGAATAAGATGGCGACAGCTAGTTTGAAACGGCTTTTGCATAAATTTTGGACTACAAGGACTTGGGCTTTATTAGATTTAGGAGCAGAAATATGTATTTAAGTCCTTTATTTAGAAAAAAGATGTATTTTCACCTTCTTCAACAGCGGACCGTCTCGTTTACCGACATCCATTGCGGTGAGTATGTCACGTTGTTCATTGTCCAGTAGCATGTGGAGATCATTTGAAAGTCAACTTTAGATCTTGCGTCACGACTGAGAGCCATCAATGGAGTGTTGCCAAACTAAGTAATATGTTTTTATTTAGTCTGGCTTGTTAGGCTAGTGGTCTCTTTCATAAACTAATGCTTTGTGAGTTGATCTCTGAGGAGAAATAAGCTCTGGTGCTCCTGTTTTGGGAAGTAGAAGTGAACCAGAGCAGGGGTCACTTAAAGGGGACACATAATCCAAACCAACATTTTCTTGTTGTTTGTGAATAAAGACAGCTTGGGTGGTCAAAATTAGCACACCAAAAAGTCAGAGCAGTTTGTGACCTACATTTTATGTAAATTAGAAAGTTTAAAAACGCAAGTGAAAATCTTATTTTCTGAGAAACCTCATAAAAACATCACAATGTGAAGCCCTTCCAACTCCAATCTGCAGTCTCCAGTGTCTGAGGCCTTCTGGTTTAAACCAATCAATCAACAAGCAGCTAATTAGCATATTCATGTCCTGGCCAAGTGGGAGGGGTAAACAACTCTTCACAGCAAGGCTGATTCAAGCCTGATTCATGCTTCTCCATCAGCTCTGCAAGGGACAGGCACGCACTGATTGACGGAAGCGTTTTGCTCTCATACTTCTTCGTCTCCTGGGGAGTGTTGCAAAGCAAATCCCCGGCAGGACAACAGAGGGCGTAGCGCTGTTCTGTGGTATCCTGTCATATATCGGTCCAAGATAGTGTGTTTATATTGTGGTTTTTTTTTTGTATAAGAGACTTTTCAACACAGACAAATTTGTCTCTCATCCTTCTCCACCTCTTAATGCCCTCGCCACCTCTAAACCCAGGTTTTCTGCCATTTCCGTCCACAAATAAAATGCTTACTGCGCATGTTTTCACTCCTCCAGTCACGGGGGAATTAAACGTTCATGTTTTTAGAGTTTTTTTCGCGAGGTATTGTTCAAGCTGCTCCGTGCCTGCCACTAGTTATCCTCGGCTCTCTTTATGATTTTGAGGGGGCAATGGTGGCGGTGTCCTGACCAATCACAAGCTTGCGTTGTTCGTCTCGACTGACGGATGTTTAGAAAAGAGAGCTCGACTCTGTCCGTCCTTGCGGAGCTCTCCGGCAGGCCCGCAAGGACGTTGCGTGTCTACGCACTGACGAAGACGGAGAAGCATGAATCGGGCTTGAGGGGGTTACATTTGCTCTGGGACAGATGAAAGCCAAAAGAAAATTTCTTATGCTTCTTAGAGATTCAAAGCAGTGTTTTAGTTTACTCATAAACTGATTCTCATTCTTTGTCCCCTTTAAAGACAGCAAGATATATTTTTTCCTGATATTCAGACATCTTGCCTCTAGCCATCTTGACCCCACCAACAACTGTTTGCTTTGCAATGTTGATGTTTTATCTCCACAAATAACACAAGCCTGAAGGAGTTCGCCAAGCTGTAGAGTTGCCAATGCTATGGGTTAGCTTCTCCTAGGCCAAGACACACTCTCTCCTATTCAATAAATCAACATCAGACCTTCCCCATCATGGGCCAAAATGGGTGAGTCCATGAATGTTAATTTGGCAATGTGAGGTGTCACAGGCTTTTCTAATCCAAGTGTTTCCTCGTCTATTTTCCATTGGCAACTAAAGCAGGAAATAAGGGTAGCAGACTGTGAAGGGGAAGAAGGCTGGAGAACTCAGGTGAAAGTAAAAATATTTAATTGGCACAAATAAATGAACTAACAGTTCAATTTTGCTATCTTTGTCACTCTGATGAAGATAATAATAATAATGCATTGAACTTATATAGCGCTTTTCTAGACACCCAAAGACGCTTTCCACACACTCTCACACTGCTAGTGATGGTAAGCTACTTGTAGCCACAGCCACCCTGGGGAGGTCTGACAGAGGCAAGGCTGCCATTTGGTACCGTCGGCCCCTCTGACCACCACTAACACAGGCAAGTTGGGTGAAGTGTCTTGCCCAAGGACACAATGGCAGGATACCCCTGGCGGGAGCTGGAATTGAACCCATGACACTCCGATCATGCTACCCGCTCTACCACCTGAGCTACTGCTGCCCCAGTGGGATAAAATATTTTTACTTTGACAAGAGTGCTCCAGTCTTCTTCCACTTCACAGCAGTTGGTTCTAAAGCACCAGTACTCAGTTGGATGAAGCGCAGAGTTCATATTAACTACTTAATTTCACCTGGAAGGGTTGAGGACCATTTTCATGTTCAACCAGCAAGTTGAACAGAGCAAAAAATGCTTTCTCAGTGAACTTAGCCTTTAAAGCCAATAAAAAGCAAGTTTTGGGGGTAGGGAGAAATGATCAGAAAATAAAATGAGCAAAGAACCAAGTTTCTTACCTCATCAGATCCAGATCTGAAGATGAGAAGGTCAAAAGGGATTGCTGCAAACAGATCAATAGGGAACCAGCCTTTGATGTAATGCTTGGCTATCCAGCTTGGCTGTGTGACCACCACGTCATTTTGGTCGACATACGTAGTACGAAAGTTGATGACTATGTCCACAATGAATAGCACATCCACCATGAGGTCTGCTACATTCAGAGGGTTACACGTATAGCCACATCTCCTCTGTCTCAAATCCCCATGTTCGTCCAAGAGGAAGGCAGCAGAGTAGGGAGTGAAAACGGCGGTGTAGAGGACCAGGAGGAGAATGATCCAGTCCCAAAATGCCTTGAACGGGCTGTAGTGAAGCATGATCCACCATGTTGTTTCTGGCACCTGGAGTTTATATTCAGGGAGTACATCAGGCTCTAAAGATAGTACCTAAGAAAAAAATGCATCAACGGTTCTCAAAAATGAATGTTTATTATTCGATTTTATTAACTCCCAAGAAAATGTTTTATTAGTTTTAAGCATTTTCTACTCTCAGAGATTACATGTAGACAAATGGTAAAGCAAAGAAAACCAAAAGGTATTTGTTCTACTCTTTTGTGGTGAATCCACATGTTAGGACTCTTAACAAATACACTCTTACACATATTCAGAAGATGGACTTGGTCCTGGTTAGGTGCTCAATGCACTAGTTCAGGGGTCACCAACCCGGTGCCCCCAGGATCCCTTTGAGTTGCCCTCGAGCCTGTTGTAAAAATAACCCAATTCACCACTTAAGTTTAAAATACTATTTTCTGCTGCTATTTTTTTTAATCACACTTTATGTGATTAAAAACATGACAGCAGAGATGGCATACAGAATTGTGGGAACTACAGAAGAACAAAGCTAATGAGTCATACAATGAAGCTCTGGGAAAGAGTGGTGGAAGCTACGGTTAGGTCACAAGTGGGCATTTGTTAACAGCAGAATGGTTTGATGCTGAGAAAGAGTTCTACAAATGCTACTTCTGCTTTAAAGGGGTATTATGGAAGTTTGACAGCCAAAACATGTTTAGAAATAATAAATGTCTTCTTCATACATTATCCTGCAATGCCCTGGTCCTGTAGAATGAGCCCTGGCATTTTTACTGTGATTGCCTGTTTTTCTGTAAAATCACAGAAAAAGAGAGATGCTCGGGTCGAGCAGGCTGCTTCATGCGCGTTCACGCTCAGGCATAGCCCGTAGCATTTGCTATCAGTAGCTTTAGCAGCAGAGAGTGAGGTAGTGCCAACCCAGCGACTTTGTCGCTGTTCCTAACGCCTAGTGATGAACCTTGCTACATTTCTGAGGACCCTTAGCTACTTTCTTCTAGATATTTCCTACAAATTAGCAACAAAATAGCCATTTTCGCTCCAAATCGTTCTTTGAACGTTGTTTCAGCTATCATCAAGGATATAAAAGTTACAGATACGAAATACGTCACTGGCGCTATAGCTCATCTGGTTAGACGTCGGACTCTCGTCAGAAGACCCAGGTTCGAATCTGGATGTGAACTTAGTTCCTGTAGTTTCTTTTTTACATTAGTGGTATATATTTTTTACAGTAAGATGCCCAAATTTGTATTTGAGACTCGCTGAACGGCATTGAATTCACAAATAAAAAAGATGTGGGTTCAACTTTCATTTTGGAACAATTTTTCAAGCAAGGGAAGGGAATGATCTGAGCATGCATGAAGACTGATCCATCATAAACCTTTGTCGGCTGTGCTGAAGAGAAAGGTAAAGAACCAAATCATTTAATGAATTAGCTACGTGTTCTCCTGTCCTCTGTCCTCTGGGCCACACACACACACACACACACACACACACACACACACACACACACACACACACACACACACACACACACACACACACGGAACTGTCTCAGCTGTTATTTTCGTTAAGGAGTGTACACGTACAGCATGCGCGCCTCGTGCATGAGCCTACTATTGAAGCTGCCATTACGCTTTTGGCCTGAGGGGGCAATCGCGAGCATAAAAATTCAAAACTCCGTAAAGTCCCTTTAATAATGATAGAGAAGTACAGAGAAGGTCAGAAGAAGCTGTGTTGTGTCTTTGTAGATTCAGAGAAAGCATATGACAGGGTGCTGAGAGAGGAGCTGTGGTGCATGAGAAGGTCCGAAGTGGCAGAGAAGTGTTAGAGTGGTGCAGATTTGAACATGTATGAGAGCAGTGAGACAGCAGTGAGGTGTGCTGCAGAAGTGACAGGGGAGTTAAAGTTGGAGGTGGGACTGCATCATGGATAAGCTCCGAGCTTCTTATTGTTTGCCATAGTGATGGACAGGCTCAGCGTTAGACAGGAGACTCTATGGACTATGATGTTTGCCGATGACAAAGTGATTTGCAGGGTGCAGGTAGAGAAAAGGCTGATGGAGATGTGTACTGGAGAAGAAAGAAATGAAGCTTACTGGTAGTCACAACCACACAAAATGCATGTATGTAAATCAAAAGGACACAAGTGGAACAGAGTAGAAGTAAAAAAGCTAGAAGGAGCAGGTTGGATGGAGAATAGTGGCAGTTGTGATAAAAGGGTTTCAGCAAGAATGAATGGAAAACTACCCATAGGGGGATCCTGGAGGGTGCGTGGGAATTCGCCAAACCAATCTACATTTGTTTAGTGGATTTGGAGAAGGCGTTCGACAGTGTGCCCCGGGGGACCCTGTGGGGGGTGCTCCGGGAGTATGGGGTATCAGGCCCTTTAATACAGGCTGTTAGGTCCCAATGACAGGTGGCAGAGCTTGGTCCGCATTGCCGGCAGTAAGTCAGGCTCGTTTCCGGTGAGAGTTGAACTCTGCCAAGGCTGCCCTTTGTCACCAATTCTGTTCATAACTATTATGGACAGGATTTCTAGGCACAGCCAAGGTGTTGAGGGGATCTGTTTTGGTGGCCTAAGAATTGAGCCTCTGCTTTTTGCAGATGATGTGGTCCTGTTGGCTTCATCAGAACGTGATCTCCAGCTTTCTCTGGAGTGGTTCACAGCCGAGTGTGAAGCAGCTGGGATGAGAATCAGCTCCTCTAAATCCGAGACCATGGTCTTGAGTCGGAAAAGGGTAGAATGCCTCCTCTGAGTCAGAGATGAGGTCCTGCCTCAAGTGGAGGAGTTTAAGTATCTCGGGGTCTTGTTCACAAGTGAGGAAAAAATGGAGTGCGAAATTGATAGGTGTATCGGTGCTGAGTCTGCAGTGATGCGGGGGTTGTACCGGTCGGTCGTAGTGAAGAGAGAGCTGAACTGGAAGGCAAAGCTCACGATTTACTGGTTGATCTACATTCCTACCCTCACCTATGGTCACAAACTTTGGGTAATGACTGAAAGAATGAGATCATAAATACAAGCGGCAGAAATTAAGTTTTCTCTGCAGGGTGGCTGGGCTCTCCCTTAGAGATAGGGTGAGAAGCGCGGACATCCGGGAGGGGCTCGGAGTAGACCCGCGAGAGGCCAGTTGAGGTGGCTCGGGCATCTGGTCAGGATGCCTCCTGGACGCCTCCCTGGTGAGGTTTTCCGGGCACGTCCAACTATAAGGAGACCCAAGGGAAGACTCAGGACAAGCTGGAGGGACTATGTCTCTCACCTGGCCAGGAAACACCTTGCAATTCCCCAGGAAGACCTGGCCCAAGTAGCTAAGGAGAGAGAAGTCTGGGCCTTCCGGCTTAAGCTGCTGCCCCTGCGACCCGACTCCGGATAAGCGGATGAAAATGGATGAATGGATCGATGAAATGAATGATGTAGAAAACAACTGTGAGAGCAGCCATGTTGTCTGGTTTAGAGACAGTATCCATGAAGACAAGACAGGAGACAACACTCAAGGTTCTGGCAAGGATGGATAGAATCAGAAATGAGTCCATCAGAGGGACAGCTCATGTTAGAAGTTTTGGAGATAAAGTCAGAGAGGCCAGACTAAGACGGTTTGGACACGTCCAGAGGAGAGACAGTGATGGCATAGGTAGAAGGATGCTAAGGTTGGAGACACCAGGCAGGAGGCTGAGAGGGGGACCATAAAAGAGATTTATGGATGTGATGAAAGAGGACACGAAGTTAGTTGGAGTGAGGGTAGAGGACACAGAAGACAGAACTACATGGAGACAAATGATTGGCTGTGGCAACTCCTGAAGGGACAAGTACAAAGAGAACTTGAAATTGTATAGATTGGGAAATTATATTGTTTAAAAAAGCCTTAAAATAAAATGTTTATTATACATGAAGTTAAAACTCAAACCTATAGTTTAATAGTCAGTATTAAGCGCATGACAAAACTTATGGTGAAGTAGCTGTTAGCCTTACAAAGGTTGGTTACCCCTGCTCTAGTTTTTATACCTTGAAGGTCCAATAATGAATCAATCAAATCTATCAAATTTTATTCATAAAGCACCTTTCATACTAAAAGTAGCTCAAAGTGCTGTACACAGAGTAAAACTATAGCCCCAATAAAACACTCACACACACTCACACACACACACACACACACACACACACACACACACACACACACACACACACTTTAAAATACAATAATATCAAATGAAAGTAATGTTTCTATTAAAGCTGCAATGGCAAATTTGAAAACAAATTAGCTTAAACATTTTTTTTCTTGCCTCTTAACAACATTCTAACAAAAAATATCTAATTAAGAGGTTATCTCATTTGACGAAAGACCTCTACCAACAACACATTTCGGACCAAAAGCAACTATTGGATCATCGGTTATGGCCAAACTGCCGCACTTCCCTGGGTCCTCCACTCATTGCACACCCTCGTATTCAGCACCAGAACACAACTGGTGTGAGAGGCTCTCCGCTCAATAATATCAGAGAAGGAGAAACAGCCAGTTGCTACCACTTCTACTTTAGGACAAACTACCAGAGTCCCAAAATGAAAAACATCGTTTGAAGTCACGGACAACAAAAGACATTTGGAACTAGAAAATGGTGACTGGTGTTTAGCACTATCTCGTTTCCTCCTGAAATGCAGGTCTCCGGTTCCGGCAAAAGCATCTCAGGGAAGATACCCGAGCGGAGGGGAGGGGTGAGTGACCATGTTTGCATTCAAAACCTGGCTTGGTCTGTAAATTCGCTATAGCAGCTTTAACTCCATGGGCTGAGCACAGAGGAGCCAGGCCAGGAGATTGAACTAAAACGATGGGTCTTGTGCCTGCTCATAACATCAGCACTCTCCGTGGTCCTCATGAGCACAATTCCAGATGGGGTCCAGTACTGAAGAGAGGCCTCTTTGTAGGTCTGTGTTCTCATTCTGGGTATTATTAGTAAATACTTGATCATCCTGTCAATGGTAAATGTCAACAGATGTAAAACTTCAATAGGATTAAATACAGAAATTAAACAAAAGTACACTTGAATCTAAGGGTGCTGCAGCTAGAGTTCTGATGAGAATTAAAAAGAGATATCATATCTCTCCTGTCTTATGGGCCATTCCCATCTGTACCGGGTCGGCCCGGGCCGGGTAGCCCCAGTCGGCCCCAGCCTGGCCCGGATGATTCCACACATCCTTGTCTTAAGCCCATGTGGGCTGATTCTACCCACCAATCAGAGGCTTGCTCTAATGGAAGGTGTGAATTTGCTGTCAGCAGTGGGTGTGTTGGCCTTGGTCGGCCTGAAGCAGACCCCCTCGAGAAGAGGGCTGAGAATGAGCCTTGGTTGGCCCGGAAAAATACCAGGCCACCCAGATATGTAAACAACCTACGCTACCCGGCCCGGGCCGACCCGGTACAGATGGGAATGACCCATTAGCTTCCCTACATTGGCTACCTGTTAAATTCAGAATAGATTTTAAGATCCTCCTTCTCACATATAAAGCTCTTAATAATCAAGCTCCATCATACATCAGTGATCTGATTGTTCCATACGTTCCTAACCGAGCACTTCGCTCTCAGACTGCAGGTTTACTGGTGGTTCCCAGAATATCTAAAATTAGGATGGGAGGCAGATCTTTTAGTTATCAGGCTCCTCTCCTGTGGAACCAGCTCCCAGCCTTAGTCCGTGAGGCAGACACCTTGTCTACTTTTAAGACTAGGCTTAAAACATTTTTATTTGATAGGGCCTATGGTTAAAATCTGATGTAAGCCTACATCTGGACAAGTGGGGGAGTAGAGGGAGGTGGAGTGTACAGTCTGTAAAGACGGCTCTCCCTTGCCCTGCCTCCAACATGCCTCCATCTAAAAAGGCTAGGTTATCCAGAGTAATCTCTGTAGTTATGCTGCTATAGGCTTAGACTGCTGGAGGATACACTGACCACTTTTCACACTCTACTACTTTCTTCTACAATCTGCTCTTTAACTGTATTATTTCCTGCTACTTCAGCTATTAACTTTATTTTTTCTCTAAGTGTTTTTCTCCCGAGAGGAAGCTACGGTGATGTTCTGCTGAGCTGTGGTGGCCTCATGGAGGGGGCCATCGTCTAGCACACTGCTGCTAACCACTTAAACATTCTCCCTCTCCTGATAATAACTTTTTGATTCCTTGACGTTGGATGTGCTACTGCTAGTTTACCCGTTTAACAATAGATTCACTAGGATAAATACAATAAAGTTTATCTCTCGCCAAATAGAATATTTACCAAGCAATCACGGTGTAACCATGGACACATTGCTTGGTGTGTGTGTCTGCTCTGTCTTCTCGATCCCCAGGGGATGGCTGCTTATACTGAGCCAGGATCCTCTGGAGGTTTCTTCCTGATAAAAGGGAGTTTTCCTCTCAACTGTCGCTATATGCTTGCTTGGTATGAGGATTGCTGTAAAGTGACTTGATGCAATTTGCTGGGTTCCTTATAGGAAACATTTTTTCTGATTGGCTTAATGAATTGACCTGAATTGGAATGTTTATTATGTGAAGTGCCTTGAGATGACTCTTGTCGTGATTTGGCGCTATATAAATAAAATTGAATTGAATTGAATTGAAAAGGGCAGAAACATTTTTTTATTGTTGACAGTTGACTGAAGGCTGTAATGACGGGTTGGTTGAGTTTATTTTGTGCCACAGTCATTTTATTGTCTCTGTCCCAATTTCTAATAAATATTTGTCTTCTTGCAAAATGTCACTGACCTCACTAACAGATCCATCAGCTATATGGATGATCACATAGATCCTCATCAGACTTGGAAGGTCATGGGTTTTTGCATGCTCCTCTTTTATTTGTGTTACATTCGCTACACACCGTCCAGTGATGCAGAATGATGAGCCTAAGGGCCTCAGGGCTCTGGCAGTAACAACTGTAATGCCTGAAACAAAATGCCACTCAATGTGTCTTTGTTTGTCTCGTTCATGAGGAAAACATCCAGCAAACGAGCCGCCTACTGATTTTTCCATTAGCAGGTTAATTAACAGCAGTCCTCCATTGTTGATCACTGATCTGGTCGCAGTTTCCAGAACACAAATACCCCAAGCTCTAACGACGGACTGAAGCTGGCCTCAAATTTGATAGCAAATGAGTGAGTTTGAGAAGAACTGGTATTAAACAGAGGCCGTGTGAGGTTGCTGGCTTTAATACCTGCGTGACCTTCTCGGTGACCATCTGAGGACGATCCTTCCCTTTGGAGGGACTGAGCAGCTCCATCCTAAATGTTGGAAATGAACAGAAATTTGAGTTCATGATGGTTTCTTTGTTCTTCATCCTTCACACGGCCTGATTCAAAAAGCCTTTACCAGAAATGCACAACTATTAGTTATATAGAAGAAAGTAGTTAAAGAGCTTTTAATTTGAAAATAAATTTGGCTGATTCTTACATTGCTAAATTAGGGGAAAAAAACCTCTGTGACTTGCTTCTTCAGTATGGTTCTTGTTTTGAAGTTTGGTCAAATTTTTTATGAAAGTGAATGAAACAACCTACCTGATTCCAGTCAGATTGATCGTGATCTCTAAGCCATCTCTCGGATATTCATCCCTCTCAACAGTCATGGGTTACGGTTAATATTTCCACAAAACAAGCTCTCTTCTCATCGTCACTGACTGCAATTGCCGGTGTTGAACCCTCCACCCTGGCACAGACCACTGGACTGCTCTGCAGCGTGTCAACAGTGGAAGCCAATCAATGCCACGCTATAGCTGAGAGGAAGCGATGGGAAAATCGATGTCAGGAATTGATAACAAACCAAAATCAGAGTCACTGGGCTTCCCTGTTAGCATCAAATCAGCTTTTCAATGATCCGGGAGGCAGTTAGATTTGGGTGACCACGTTTAATTATCCGTTATATGAAGAGTTTGGTGTCATCTATAGAAGGTCGTTTGAGATAATAGTTGTATTTTTGTTGTTTAAGATGGGAGTTGTTGATAGACGTGGCGTTACCGACCCATGATGACTTTAGCTTAAAGCACCCTTCAGCTGTAACCTTCAGCGTCTGGGATTGGTTGTCTTTTTAAAATTTAAAACAACAAAGTAGGTTTTATCTGCGGATTAACAACACATATAATAAAAGAGGGAAAATGATGGGTCCACTCAGTAATTCATGGCGTGTCAGCTTTTTTCACTGTGGATTCAGACTAGGATCACTTTTCTTCGGGATCTTCCAGAGTTGTTATCTTTAGGGTCTGTTTTCAATCGTGTGTCATGGCTGATGGGATTTTTTCCACTATTATGGGTTTTGCTATGGCTTTGGTCTTGCTTTAGTTTAACTTTGTTCTGATGGGTAACGTTCATATTCTCTGAACTTCACCTGCTGTTATTCCACAGAAAGCCCTCTTTATCCTTCCAGTCCTGCCTTCTGCTGCCTCTGCACATCTTCTAACTTCCACATCTGCCTTCTATTAGTCTTTATCTCTCCCAGCGTGGAAAGAGCTGCCTTCGCTTGCTCCGAGCACATCTTCACTCAAGGTTAGTTTTGATTTAGCTGTGCTCGGCCATATGGTTTGGGATTATTGCGTTTTGCACATCAGCTTTGTATAAAACATTTTCATCTGCTTGTTAGCTGATTCAGAGCTTGCATTGGTGTGTGTCGTATGTGTGCTGCTGTTTCATGTCTAATTAAACAGTTTTCTTGGTGATCTTTTGGGTTTTTACTTAACTTTTCCTCTCCAATAACCAGCAGGATGAAGTAATCCAGGAAGAGGGTGATTTAGGGGCTTCCTTCTGAAGCAGATTAATGACATGCTAGGCTATGTGGTGAAAATACAGTTGTCTGTGTGTTGAACAGTGTGGTCAGACGACTGTGAATCCTATTTTAAACACTAGATACTTGAACTTTATTGGCCAAGTCAGAGTTGTTTTTTTCTCTAAAACAGATTTAAATCCAGAGACTATTACAAAGTTATTACTGGGTCTTTATCCTTATCTTTTCTCAATAGTGTTTTGTTAGAGATATAACTAAAATGCTGAGATAAAAATATTCCCCCCCTTAGGGTTTGTTTTAACTTAAATATTTCAGAGCAGAAAAAATGTAAACAAACCAGACTAAAAAGAACTGACTTGTAAACATGATAACTGGTAATAAGACTCTCACAACACTGTGGAGGAATTCTGACCCTCTCGCCTTAAAGTGCATCTTTAATGTTTTTTAAAATGGCAAAACAACATAATCTAAAGTAAAACGTTACTTTGGTTATCCTCCCAGGTTTCCAGATAACTAGCAAGTGTTTAAAAGTACTCAATCAAGGGAAGAGAGCAAGTCCCCCCCCCCAAAAAAAGTGCTGTTTTGGAGTCACGTGATGTGCCTGGAGGAAAACGTAGAGGACCACAAGCTTGAATCTGGTCGGTTATAACTGCTGAGGTAAAACTGATTCAGCTAGTTTGAATGTGGTAAATGTTTGTGTATGTGAGGGTTGTACAAACTACAGTTTGTCTGGACACCGTGTCCATCGATTTCCAAATCAGAATAACCCAGCTCACTTTTTTAATCAATACATTTGTAGTGGTCTAGTGGGAATGAATTCCTTGTAAGTCGTTCTCGGGGGGGGGGGGGGGGGGATATATACCGGTGCACCATTTCTCTGACCTGAAAGTTGCTCACATTACAGCAGGCTTTGGAGTCTTATTTGGACACCTCGCCCCAGATTGTTTAACAGCAACGTGACTCTACAACTGACTTGCAACGTTGATGTTTTTTCTCCACACATGCCACAGGCCTGGAGGAGTTTCTGCTGTGTGGTGGAGTTGCTCCTGCTAACGGTTAGCTTACACAAGCATAGGCGTTCTCGGCTGTTTCCTGGAGCAACAGCCCTCCCCGTCACGAGTCAAGATGGGTGAGTTCATGAATGTTGAAGGTATAGCGGAGGATTTCTTTCTTCTGGGTGGATCATCTACCATTGGTCCACGTAACTGTCAATCATTCTGGTGAAACATTCACGCAAGGCCGTCGTCTCACGTGCATGTTGCTGGGTAGTTTCCACTTCCTGCGCATGCGCAACGCGAAGGCTGGCCTCCCCACTGACGCCTCTGTCACCAGTTTTCTGCTCGACGGGTAAGCTAACGTTCGGCATGCTATTTGGGGAAATTCTTTTATGATTACTGCTAGAAGAAATGCTGCAAGGCCGGCAGATACTTGTAAACAGAGCGTGCATGTGGATAACTGGGAATTCTCTCTCGTGCATTTTTTTCACGTGGAGAGGGTGGTTCTTTCCTGAAATTCAGAAGCATTCTCCGCGACATCTTTAATTCAGTGTGAAGTAGATCTGCCAGGATTTTCTAATCCCAGAGTTTCACCGTCTATTTTCTATCAGAAGCTAATGCAGCAGATAGGTGTAGACTATTTTCATGTTCAGCCTGCAAGTAAAGCTCAGAGAGACCAATTATAATCAGAAATAATCATTAAAAAAATGGTTCTTCAGGCAACCACACCTTTAATCAAATTGTTATAAATTAGTCATATTGGCGGTTTTTCTTTTTAGCAGAAATAGCCTGTTTGGGGTCAAAGGTCAGACATTCTCCTTCGATTTTTTTTGCTCAGTTACAGCAAGTAATCCAGGTCCTATAGCAGCAAAGCATCTCCAGACCATTACACTGGCTCTACTACTATCTCTGGTTGTTATCAGTTTGGGTGTGGCTGCTGAAACAAAGCTCAGCTTTCTAAATAATGTCGTTTATCACTTTTTAACTCTTAGGGTGTTAATACGAAAGGCAGCTTTTAAACGATGACAAAAAAATATCCAACCCAATCTGGCCTATCTGTCTCTAATGTTTACTCTGCTGATCTATAAGGAAAAAATAGTTTTTCATATCACTCTACATATTATGATTTCTTAGAGGAAAGGTTTAGTCATTATTTCTGATGTAGACAAAAAACAATCAGGTTATAATCAGTGACTGTTTTTGTTTACTGATTAGCGTTGAAATGCCAAGTAGGAAACGGAAATAAAGAAAATAGAAAGGTTTGGTCTTTTGAAGTCGGCCTTTTCTAAATGTGAGTTATTTAAGGCCCAGGAGGGGTGTTTGTGATTTTGTGTCAGAGCTGTCGCCAAGACAACTGCTTTAAAATAAGCATGTTGTTTTGTTGTTTAACTCTGCGGCTGATAAATGTTAAGTCATAAATCAATACAAAGCAGAACCTGGTGTGATCTTTGGATTTTCACTGGAGCTTTTCTGGGAATTTCAGTGAAATAAATAACATTTATGAAATAAAACCTACATGTTTTGGAATGTGATAAAAAAAACGTAAACATGTATCAGGAAACCCTATTTAGACTAATCTGTGTGTTTAGTTGGGCATTTTTATCTGAGCCATGTTTATACATAAATCACTTCAACAAGTTTTAAATAGGACGATTTTTACAATCGTACTTCGTTAGTTGTGTTTTAAAAATCAGCAGCACAGAAATGCAGATGTTTTTCATTCTGCTTGATTCAGAAAAGTGTTTTTAAAACTTGCAGCTGTGACGGTTTAACCAGAAATCCATGAATCGCCTCGACCAGGATTTGTCATAGAGCTAGAATTTATTCTCCAAGCTTTCCCACACAAAGCATCCAAACCATCAAGTGAAAATGTCTGCCGTGACAACGGATCGGGCCACAAATCTTTGTTGCTGTGAAAGCAGATCCTCCACAGACCCAGTCAGTGTCCACAGAGAGTCCGAAAAGCTGCACTCAGCTGTCAGCCTGGATGTTGTCCCACACTCGAACAACATCTGGATAGTTATTGAGGGCTTCTATGAGGGAGGAAGCTTCTTCCAGCTGGGCCTCATCCAGAGAAGTGTTACTGCGGGGCACAAACTCCCATCCAGCAGACGATATCTGCATTCCCAGCCTCTCCAGTGAGCCTCGTACCTTGTTCAAGTCCACCACGGCACAAAAAAACTAAAGAGAGGCAAAAAGATCAAGCTTAAGTTGGATCTGCAGAATTACATCAAAACTGGAATTCTTACCTTCATTTGGGGCTTCTCTTCCTCATCCTCAGCTTCTTGAACATCTTCAGCTCCCGCTTCAATGGCTAACTCCAGAGCTCTCTCAGTGGTGATGTTCTGACCCGATCCCACTACGACTCCCCTCCGGACGAAGTTGTGACGAGCTCCTTCTGACGGCATCCCTCTGAGGACCAGTGGATGTTTACTGTTTATTTAACTCGTCACTAACAGAGTTACAAGCAGAAACCTTCACTTTCATCACATCACAGCGGTACAGAGAGGATTTGTTTCCAGTAACAAAAATTTAACCCATCAGAAAAGTTTAAAAAATGCATAAAAACTACTATTTATAGGCTTGAGTAATAAAGTAATAGTACAGTGAGAGGCTAGGAGGCTGGTCTGACCCATTCTTGATTAGCAGGCGTCTGACATGCTGTGTGGCGTGACAAGGGTTTTCAGTCAGGACTTCGACGAGCAGCAGACATCCTCCGGGCCCTCGCGCTTCGAACAGATGCTGAGATACCAGTTTAGCTTTCTCCTGTAGACGGGGTCAATGACAAACTTGTTTTAACTCTTAATCTGTAACTGAGAGAGATTAAAATTCAAAGTCCCACAGCTACCCGGCTATAGACTGGTATTTTATTATTCGGGGGGGGGGGGGGGGGGATTAGACCCACGGTACACATCAATAGGTGTGTGCATTCTTATTTTCCCAGTTATTTGGAATTAATACGGCCTCGGGCCTCATAAATGTTGTTTCTAGTTATTTTAAAACAATTTAACTGAGTAAAAGTGAACAAAAGAAGCACAATTTGAAAGTGAGTCTTCCCAGGTAACATTGTTTCTTATACCTTATATTGTTGTAAAGCAGATTTGCCAGAGGTATGACTTTTGTGGACAGCGTGCATTGCAACATTCTCCTGTGGGTGTTGGGTGTTTACACTTAATATTTAAACATTAACATGTTTGAAGTAGGGCTGCACAATATATCGAAAAATTATCGTCATCGCGATAACAGGACGTGCGATAGGCCCATCGCAAAACACGGCAATAACAGCGATAAATGTTTGGTTCAAACATTTCCATCCGTGTCATACATCAGCTTTTTATAAACCAGCTCTGTTTTTTACGCGGAAGTATTATTTGACCAATCAAATGTAGCCCTTCTGATATGCGGCCAATCAGATGGTTCCATTCACGTCATACGCCCGCCCCCTACATAGACCCTTTTGGAAAGCAGAGTTTGCGGCGCCGTTCCCTTGTTCGCCATGCTGGCTCGGAGCAACGAACGCACTTTGTGCTGATGTTTCTGGAATCAGCGCTGCTTTCAAACGTGAACGTGAGTCCGCTCGGTGTCGTTAATCATTTTTACCGGGCTGACTCCGACACGTGCCGGTGAACCAACCCACCTTCATGTCGCTAGTGTTCCACCGGGTGGTGATGTTAGCCCCAGGCTCCGGTTAGCTTCCAGCTAAAAGGCTACAGCACTCTCCTCCCAGTCCCACCCTGCTAAAGAGGGCCTAGAAAAGTTCCCCCACACATCAGTGATTTTTCCTTTATAACCTTGTAAATCAGGATAGTTAATTTGCTGCTGCACATAAACTGTCAGTCAGAAGCTCTGCTAGCTGGTTATCTTAGAGGAGCTAGTTCAATTTGTTAGCTTGTTATCAGAATCATAGCTGCAGTTTCATCATCTGAGCTGCTTTTTAAGATCTAGGTAAACTTGTTCAATTTGGGATTAAAAACAAACGTTTTCACATATTTTCCATGTAGTTATCTTTTTTTTTTGCCAGTTCCTCTTCTGAAAGGTAGACAATTGTTTTTCTTTTTCCCTCAGAAAATCTTAATATTCTCCTAGTTTGGCCCAGTACAGTTCACTTCCCAATTACAGCAACAGCCTTATATCATAACCACATAAGTGGAGAAAATGCTCAGTAGCAATGAGAGAATTTGCTGTTGAATTTAAGTGATGTTAACTATTATTTAACATTTAAACTTATTTACAGATTTTTTTTTTATTTATTCAAAAAACCCTGGTAAGGGATGTTTTTCTGTATTTGGAGCATCAGAAAGTTTTACGGTGGAGGTGATGTTATAAAGTCACTGAGAAACTGCATGCATGCAGTTTGTTGTTTTGCTGCTAATACAGTAGCAGGTGCAGCTGCATATGTTTGCAATAAAAATGTTATGTTGTAATGGAATTCATGCATTCGTTTTTGTTTGCTTTGAACCCAGAGCAGACGTCACACGCCAGACGACATCAACACTGCATACTTTAGTATTTGTTCATTTATCGTGAGTAATATCGATAACGCAATATTAAGCACTGTTATTGAATATCGTAGGTTTTCCTAATATCGTGCAGCCCTAGTTTGGAGTGTTCCTGTAGTGGAGGAGACGAGTATTTAGGCTTTTTACAGTCTGTTTGGTAAAGGTACTTGTTTAGTTACACCCTAGTAACACCTGATTATTACATGGAAATGAAATTATTTTAAAGAGATGGGTGTATTATTTATGCACACGTGTGTGTGTGTGTGTGTGTGTGTGTGTGTGTGTGTGTGTGTGTGTGTGTGTGTGTGTGTGCTGACCACCCACCGCTCCCTTGATTGCAGCATCTATGGCTGCTTTCGGCATGTTCTTGCTCCTGCACTGCTCCAGTATGTTGGCCAGGTTTGTGTTCCTCTCTGGGTTGGATCCACCTTCTGATGATGACAAATAATAATCAGAAACGAGCTCCTTCTAAGAAGAAGACGCCTTATTAAGGCAACTATTTACCCTTCACAGCGAACCGTATCAACATCCCAAACTTCATAAACATCCTCGCTCGCGCCTCATCTTTGGGTCCCTTTATGTGTTTCACTTTGGACCATTTGTTGTGTCCCGCGCACCAAGCCACGGACACCTGCAGCGTCCTGATGGGATATGTTGTCCTCCACAGCGGGGACAGGACACCTGAAGACGGCTGGAAGGGAGCTGGGTGCCCTCCCAAAGCCCCGGTTAGGGTGGGAGGGCGCAGGGTCCGAAGAGATCTCAGCAGCGTCGTCCCCACCACCATGACAGTGCCCTTCACACACGGCTACAGAAACACAGCTTATCAAACAGACACGTTTCCGTCCTCACACACCGTGTATTTATCTGTACTTCACATTTTTAATGTTTATTTACATAACTATCAGTAGAAACATCAAAAAAATCGCTAACTTACAGCTCTGGCAGGTCAGGAGAGCGAGCACACACTAACCACCTCTCCTTCGGTGAAAACACTTCCTGTTTCAATGACGTCACATTTGGGGAGTTGCTCTTCACTAGATTGAAATATTTACTAAATACAGTTTTTCTCAGTCGCTTTGGTGCGTTTCTCAGATCAGAATTAAAATTCTCATAACTATTAGTTCAACCTCCACAACATTTAGTCATTTGTGCACATCATAATAGCAATTTCTCCTTTCTCTGAACAAACTGCAAATGATTTTGGACATGTATCAGTTGCTTTCATACATTTCTCTGCTGTTTTTTGACATTTCCATTTGCTTGTGTCATGTCAGGCAAAATTAATTATACTTATGGATGCTGAATAGTCGTTCTCAATAAAACTAATAGTCTTACTTTCATTGCTTGAGTCATTACACACAAAATTGTTGAACTAGTTATCAAATGTCAAATATCAGTCATCTGTCAAGCAAATTCTATACCTTTCTTCATCATTTTATTCTGGAAATGTCTCCTAAATTGAGCAATTGATCACAGGTGAATTTCATCTGTCACTCATGAGGAGGTGTAATCCAACAGAGGAGTTTTTCTCTGCCTGGAGGTGGAAAGTTTACAGTACTGTATGACCAACATCCACATGAGCAAATGACCCTGCTTGCAGCCATGGATGCAGCATGTGACAACATCACAGCAGAGTCCTGCAGAGGATGGATTCGCCACTCCAGGAGATACTTCCTCGCTGCATTGCGAGGGATGACATCCATTGTGATGTAGATGAAAATATGTGGCCAGACAGACAGGAACGTCTGGATGTGCCAGAATGATTTACTGTACCTGTATGTTACAGTACTGTGCAATACTGTATGTACTGTTATACATGTACTGTATATTCACATTTGTGCACAGCTCTACCAAAAGGGTGATTTTTTGTTTACATGTATTCTACAGTAAACAAGTGACTGTAGCATATTTTCTTTTGCACAATGCTGTAGAATTACAAACACTTCTATACAGTAAAAATGTAAAACGTACGTATTCAGTGTCTCAGTTACTCCCAAAACTCCCAGAACATCTACAGTAACTTTACTGCACATTTCAAATGGCTGTACAAGTAGGGTATAGTGCTGTCTTAAGCATTTTCTGGTGTCACCAAATATTCTTGCAATGGAAAACACTGAAATTATAAACTGTCATAGTCAAATGGCTTTGTCATGTTTTCACTATCTTGTTCATAGAGATGGTGTCAAGACTTTTCATTTTGATGGCACTGACAGTTTCATTGACATGAATACTTGCTTTTGAGGAATGGATTATCAATTTTGAGCATGTGACGTGCTTTTGCAGGCTATCCACTAGGTTTTGCAGTTTGCACTAATTGTTTTGAGAAATGCACTAACTGCTGTGCAAATGTTAATAGTGTTTTGAGAAACGCACCAAAGCGACTGAGAAAAACTGTAATTATTTGTGGTACTTTTACTGTTTACAGTTAAATACTTGAAATTTGAAAAATTTGTAAGATAGATAGATGATAGATGATAGATAGATAGATAGATAGATAGATAGATAGATAGATAGATAGATAGATAGATAGATAGATAGATAGATAGATAGATAGATAGATAGATAGATAGATAGATAGATAGATAGATGATAGATAGATAGATAGATAGATAGATAGATAGATAGATAGATAGATAGATAGATAGATAGATAGATAGATAGATAGATAGATAGATAGATAGATGATAGATAGATAGATAGATAGATAAACTCTGTGTACATACATATATAAATATATTAAGTTCAAAGTTTACTTATACATATAACGACCTTGACATTTCTCAACACACTTATGCATGTTTATATTTATATTTATAGATTGCTTAATCAGTGTACCACAGTGTACTGCTTGTTGGGTATTGTTTTTACTCTGTTGTTATCATTCGATTGTTTTATAATTTTTTTTTTACTTTTGCTGCTTTTTACCTGTTCTCTCCACTTTCTGCTGTGACAATCCGAATTTCCCACTTGTGGGACTAATAAAGGATTATCTTATCTTATCCTGGATTGATAAAATGCATGAGGTAATTTAAAGTAATATTCACAAAATTGCATGACATTTGTGAATATTTGTTTCCAATTATTGGTTAAAAATAAATACAAAATTAAGACAGACAGGACATTTAAAAAAGTCTGAGCCAATTTTAATACATTTTAATATTTCCTGACACTTAAATTTTTCTCTTTGCTTTTATGGCAAAACATCTTGGACAAAAAAAAAACTCTAAATCAACCAAAAATGCCTTTTGTTGTATTTGCCATATCTACCTCATAGACAAATACAAAAGGTCATAATGAAACTGTTATGAAAAGTTTCAGCCTGGGAACTGAATGAAAAATGTAATGTAACCTAAACCAGGCGGTTTTCATATAAGAAATAGTGACATATAAAAATAGACTAATGGCCACATACAGCTCCTTACATTCAGTGTGTACGGGACAGCTTCTTGAATATTACATGTGTGTGTATGTATATTATGTGTGTGTTGTTGGGTGAGTGAGTGAGACAGAGCGTGGGAGAGAGGAGGGAAAGGGCGGGGGTCACTTTATGGGTAATAATCAGCATGATAGTAAAACTGATTTTGTGTGTTGTAAAGGAGAGCACCATGAAAGGTACCAATAATAAAATAGACATATATCTCTGCTCTACTCAGCTGTGGGGTTGGGAAAAACTAGCCCAAAGCAGATAAGACCAAAGCAGGATAGTAAACAACGACAATGTGACCACAGCGGAGGAGTGCAAAGGGTTAAATCCATGGAAGCATGGCCAATGTAGGCAGACCCATTCACAGACCAAGAGGAGGTTTCATCCTCTCTGCTCCTTCACTCTCTCCACAGATTCAAGGCTGCAAGTCCCTCTGACCTGACTGGGACCTGAGCTTTAAGGAAAACATGGAAAAGGAAATAAAATATAAACACACAAGGATGTGAAGAAAATCTGTGCAGACTGCTCCTATTGATTGTGTTTTTTCTATTGGAGAACTAATGGGACTCTCAAGAAAGGCAGACCTCAACAAGTTACAGCAGAGCAACCTGTGGAGAGCAAGATTGCCTGAGACTGTGTGGAAAGTTTTGTGTTCTTTAAAGAATATATTTGAGAAGACAGTATGTTATCGACATGTGGAACTGGAGCTTTGGCTGTTTTCCACTGTGTGGTAGCAGTCACTGCACTGGTAAGTGTTCTCATGAACTTTAATTCATTTCTAATCAAACAACTTCTGATGGCTCTTGTTGGAAAGTAGTTAAATTATGCTTTACATTTATAATTATTTTAGGTTTAACATTTAGGTGATGTTTTATAATGCATCTACTAAAATAAACTAAGCTAATAAACTAAAAATAAAAATCTAAAACCCCAGCAGATGTTAAGAGTTCAACTGTATTACCTCATTTTATTGAACTCTTTTTTTTTCTTAAAAATAAAGATTTTTTTTTTACCTCCACCTAAAATAGTTATGGTCATGCTGACAATTTTATTTAAACAATTTTTTAAACATCTGGGTTTCCAATTTGTACCAATTTATGCATCTTGATTTAAACAGAACATTACTATTTTGTAGTTCAGCTCAAATATACAGGAGTAAAATTGTGCGATCAATTTTCACCAAATGGATGTTTTATAAGCTCTAAAAATAAACTTTTCACACCGGAGCATCACATCTTGCACTTTTTCATGTTTGAGTCAGAAATATTGCCCCCGTTCTGCTGCACTTCAGCCCAAAGCTAGAAAGTTTCACACCTCTGTGGCTCTCGCTGATGGTTTTACGTGTGCCGAGCCTCTCCAGCAACACAAAGCGGCGTCTCCCCTTTTGTTTTAGTGCTAAATAAACATATTTCCTTTTCCAGCAGTGCTTGCTGAGGAAAGAAACCCTTCCAGTTCTGTCAGATATTTGACACAACACTCAGACTAAACCATGTCAGATTTTACAGAGAATTTTTAAACTAAAAGAGAGGCAACCTGAATAAACACAAGACACAATCTTGACATGATAACGGGTGTATACTGAAGGCGAGGAGTTATCTGAGACCTATAAGTGAAGAGGAGCAACAACTGCAGCCAGTTTGGACAAACGTGCTGGAATTATCAACAATTTCTCTTTCAGACTTTGTAGGTTTTCATGTATGAACTGCCGATACAAGAGACAATGTAAGGAAACAGAGATCTAAAAATAAAACAAAAACTCAGTTACATATGAGCAAACCAACGAAAACTGGGTCAAAAAGATAAAGAATTAAATCAACAATCACTTAGACAACCACTGAGAAATGCAAGTTGCATAAGAGGAACAGAATGTGTGCAAAAACAAGCAAAAATAACCACAAAGGACAAAAATAAAGCTGAAAAGAACCAAATAAAACCGAAATTAGATTAAATTGGAGCCTGAGGAGTAAAAGTGGCACAAAAATACAGATATCAAGATGTCACAGAAAACAGAATAACTACAGATAAACAAAAAAGAGAATAACAGTGATCATAAATATGTGAAACCAATCCAAAAAAAAAATCATGAGGAGAAGAAAGCTGGTCAGAGAAACACCTTGATAGTGGCCCACATGCGAATACCAAACCAACTGTTGTGGCAAAAAAAAATCACTAAACACATCTGGGGATTTATAGGCACTTTGGTTTCCTTTAAGATGAGCAGCAACGTACTTCACACCTATGTGCCCTGCAGCAGGTTGCTTCATGATCTCCTCAGAGGTTCAAATTCTGGAAAACAAAGTGAACTTATTTCTAATGTTCTTGTTGCAACAGCCTCAGCTCAATAGCCCGCCATAAATCCAGGATTATCTAGTCCTGGTTTAGTGTCTTCTCCAGCTTTTAAAAATGGTTCTCGATTTAACCGGTTTTATGTGTTCTCAGATGTCATCCTAAAAAGGTTAAACTGACTCCCTTGTTGTTGTTTAAACACTCAGATGCCTCTTTTACTTTACGTCTTTTTTAGATAGTGAATTCTGATTATTAGTGAAGTGGAAGAGGTCACGGCTTCTTTGATGCTCCCTTTGGATATTTTATGGCTTCTGGGATGAGCCATCACTGCACTATTGGAGGAATTTTTGGATGCTGATGCTTCTCTTATCTTCATCCTTTTCAGATAACATCTCAGTGTGGCTCTGTGGAGACTCAGAGACTGCATGGAGAAGTATGTTCCTTCAGCTTTCCCCATTGGGAATTACCTGTTATTTCCTACGTCACAAACCTCCGTCATCAAGCTTTTAGACTCTCACTCACTTAAACATTACCCTGAAGCCACTAATCCTGACAAGAGTCACCCCTGAGCCCCATCTCTTACTCAATCTTCTTCGGGTCGATCCCAAGTGTTGACCTCTGACAGACTTACAATCAGCCAGCCTGGAAATCACTTTGCTTGAAGATGAGGCCCGAGAGGGTTAATGCTCTTCCAGCACAAAAAAGGGGGAGTGGATGCAAAGACTAATTGTTTCGCAAAAATGCAATATCAGTCAACAGAAATCCCCTCTGTGAATGACCTCCTCGTACTCTGATGTTGATTGTTTGCACAGAAGCACAAAATCGATGCGGGCTGAAGTGTGATCGTGACCAAGGAGCAGACACACACAAGCTGTTAAATTAACAGGGGTAGACACTCCACGTGTCTAATCTGAGCCGTCCCACAACAATGCAAGGTTTGATCCCCAATGTTGGACTTCTGTATTGACTTTTCCCTCCAGAAGCAAATCACCGCAGAAAACGATATCTGCTCGGCGTCTTTGGCGCTGATTGAAAACACCGCTTCTCCACTGACAGTTTATTTTTTATGGCCGATGCCAGGAAGATCACTTAACACAGATCCAGTTTCATGAATGGCTCCAGCTGGAATTCTGTTTGACAAAAATTCTGTTTGTCTTCTGAGGGGGGCAGCTGTCGGAGGGATTACACATATCAATTTCTTCAACCCAAGTCAGGTTGCACAATGTAAAAACACAGCAAGTAAAAAAAAAACACACAAACATATTCCACTTTTTAGACGTTTCTTTAAAAAAGCAGTTCAGGTTGGAGGACACACTCGGGATAAGCAACAATCTCCGGCATGAATTGATTGACATCTCCGTAACCTCTCCTTCTCCGGATGGCCGCGTGTTTGTTTTGCTGCTGTGTTGTGAAACGGAGCCAACGGAACAAGAAGTAGCTTGTGCTGCTCCGCTCTCGCCAACGTGGCCATGGATCTGAGGACGAGACCCCCATGCAGCCACCGCCAGCTCCACCGCTGGGATAGGTCGGGGTTAGCAGGGGATCACTACATACCACACCCTCACACAACGACTTCACAACACCTGGAGGCAGCACATCAGATCCTGGATGACAAATTGTCTCATTCAGAAGGACACATCTGTCAGACTTTGATTGGAAAGGTTTCACAGCTTTGCCGCGGTTTACATGATACCGAAGGTTACTGACAACATCGTCCATCTGTTCATGAAACGAGTCACATCTATTTATTCTGTGAGATACCCTCTTGCTTGTTTTATTAATATTTTTTCCGATTCATCTTTTGCAGATTGACTCTGATGATGTCATCACCCGAGACGAGCAGATCTACGTCCTGATTGGTGCTCACGCCAGGTGTGAAAGGAACATCCGGGCACAAATGACTTTAATTAAAGGTTTGCCTTTGATCCTTTCAAAAAGCTTTACCAGGAGCAGTGAAGTCGGCAAGTGCACATCCAAACCTAAACCCACATTTAAAAACTATTTAGTATCTGGAATCAGATAAAACGTTCATCCAATATCCTGCTGAGCAACATCTGTTGAATTCAGCAGCCGATTTTTAATTTGGACTAGAAACTGTGATAGATAAGGGTGATTTATGGAGGAAGAAGGAGCCACATATTGATGTTAGAAGAGAAAGACAGGATTTAAGAGTGTTCAAATGTCCTAAACTGGTCTGTGCGGGAACAAAGGTCAGACAAAGTCTCCAGAGGAAACCCGTCACCAGAGTTACTGTTTATGTTTTTATCTGAAAAATGGCTGCACGATGAACCGATCTTTCTCTTTTTTCAAAACCTGCAATTTAGAAATGACAGATTATCCAAATAAAAAGCTAATCAATAAGAAAATGCACCAGTAATGTAAGATTCCTCTTATAAATGAGCTTGTTTGCTTATTTAAAAAGCAGAAGCCTCTGTACAAACATCAGCAGGTTCTCCCTGCAGACTCGAGGTCATTAATTTAACAGATCCCCTCTTGTTTTCCTTTCCTCTTTCAAAAAACTGAAATTATGAACGTGTGGTGAATCTTATGAGAACTGGGCGGTATAGGGATAAAAGGTCAACTGAACCTAAAACAAATCTTGTTTCATTTTAGTGTAATTTTCTCTAAATAGGGCTAAAATGTCCAGCGTGATCAAGACTTAAACTCGTTGATTAGGGCCCATGTTTTCAAACCCCTACCTCCCACTGCCCTGCATGTTTTAAACGTTTCCCTGCTTCAACACTACTGATTTAAATAATTGCACCAATAACAGGGTTCTGCTGAACCTGCTGACATGCAGAGACTTTAATGTGGTCATTTTAAACTGCAGGGACACATTTAGAGCATGCAGAATGTTGAATTCAAAGGATCTTAACTGGAAAACACTAACCATAAAGAAGCACAGATAACTGAAAGCCACATCTATCAGGGTGTTGGTGAGGGATGGCCAACACAAAAACAACAGTTAGCATTTAGAAGAAGAAACCCTGCAGCCGCTGCTTGTAATTTATGGCTTTACAGATAAAACACGAGTCAAAACGTATGCTGCAGCAGAAAAATAAACATCAATGTGTCTTCAACTCTCTTTGGAAACAACAAATGTAAAGCTAGCTAATGCAGAAACTGATGATGAATTTGAGAATAAAATTTGCAGATAGCAGACATGCTTGTTCCTAATGAACCAGTTAGGTCACTAATAGGGGTTTCACATCTGGTATCGCTCGGCTCAGCCCGTATTGCACATGTTGTTTTCATACCTGGGTGACCTGGTACATTTCCCTATCCTACCGGGCGGCATTTTGGCCCTTGTCCTCTGGTGGTCCACTCAGGGCTGGTCCAGGCCAACATGCCCACTACGACTGATTGGCCAGCTCAAATGCATGCCTAACATTAGGGGGAGACTCCGATTGGCTGATAGAACCAACCAGCATGGGTTTGCCGCATGCGTGATTCATCATCATTCTGGAGTCTGAGATGTAGACGACTGACTGAAGCTGTGGCAGCTCTCTGTCTCTTTGCCACTGTTGTGAGGAGCGCGCGCACACACACACACACACACACACACACACACACATTCTTGTACTTACTACATACTGAGGAACACACACACACACACACACACTCTCACACACACACACACACACACACACACACACACACACACACACACACACACACACACACACACACACACACACACACACATGTCATGCATGCACATCCAATCAATGTAAATAAATTAATTTAGCTGATACGAAACATCAGTCTTCACAAGTTTGTCTTTTTTTCCCCCTTTTGAGTTAAAAGTTGTAAAATTTGTTAACAGTTTTATTGCTGATGGTAGATTGTTCCAAATCTGAGGTCCTCTAAAATGAGAACAAGGACCGACCAAATGATGTTTTGTGTTTTGGTGGTTTACAGACTCCATTAGCTACTCTGGTTGTAGCTCCCGTGCTTCTATGATCACCAACTCTGGGATGAGACCATTTAGACATTTGAATGTCAGTTTTATAACAGAGGAGTTAAGAAAGTTAGGGGATCATACTTTGATTGATTGATTGATCAATCGATTGATCGATCGATTGCTATGTTTATTTGAACTTATTCTGTATTACACGTGATGCCACTTCATTGGTTTTAGTCTAGGACTTTTAGGGCTTGCTTGTACAGACACATGACAGGTTTAAAAGCCAACTGGGTTTCTTGGCTCCAAACAGTTAGACAGTAAGAGAGGTGAGACAGAATCATGGTATGCATGTAAAGCTGAGCAGCTTTTACAGGTAAATCAGATGGAATCAGTTGAGGTTTCTCCTCACGGTTCTGGACACTTTTCTGATGTGGGACTCAAATTTAGGATGAGAGTCCAAAACAATGACCAGATATTTAAACCCCTCCACTTGTTGAATTTCTTACTGGTCAATGAAGACAGTGAAGTTGTCAGAAATCTTGCGTTTGATTGTAAAACACATGGAGACGGTTTTGCTGTGGTTCAGGGTCAGAATGTCATTCTTGAACCTTTAAGAACACTGGCGCAACGTAGCACAAAGTGGGCACATTCTGTTTTGTTTGACGTCTAAAACTCCAATTACTGAAGTCTGACAACACAAAAACGATCCTACATAAGCAGTATAGTTGACATCTGCATGTAAGATATGTTGCTAAATTAATTAATAATCTATTCTAGAGAGACTATATTGTGTGAACAGGGCTGGTCCAAATCAGAATGCCGAGGGACTCCATAACATGGCAGGACGTGAGGTACACCGAAACATTTGTCAAAATACTAACAGTACGAAGGATTCTGGCTAGAAAAATACACATTAACCTACCAAAATATTGATTTGATTCATTTGAATGATGTGATCAACTGAAAAAAGAACAAAATTCACCTAATTAGCATATGTAACCTCATCCTACTTTTAAAAACATGATCATGATTGTTATTTTTTTATAGAAGGGGACTGTGTCCCAGAGTGGGACGGGATCATCTGCTGGCCCCGAAGCAGAGCAGGTCAGCTGGTCTCAGTGCTGTGTCCACAGTACATCTATGACTTTAACCACAGAGGTAGGCCACTTCAGTAGAATAAACATCCAGAAATAATCCAGAGAAACCTGACAATGTCCTGCATCCCCATGATTCAGGGCGAGCCTACCGCCAGTGTGACGTGTCTGGAAACTGGGAGCTGGTTCCCAGTAACAACCGAACCTGGGCTAACTACACCGAGTGCACTCGTTACCTGATGTCCGACCATCGAAACCTGGAGGAGGTATGTACAGGGATGGATTTGGGTTTCCACTTGCTTAAACTTGTTTATCCATCCATCCATTTTCATCCAGGGTCAGGTCAAGGGAGCAGTAGCCTAAGCAGGGAGGCCCAGACTTCTCTCTCCCCAGCCAATTGGGCCAACTTCTCCCTGGCCAGCCGTGAGACATAGTCCCTTCAAAGTGTCCTGGGTCTTGCTTCAGGTCTCCTACCAGTTTGAAGTGCCCAGAAAACCTCAGGGAGGCATCTAGGAAGGATCATGACCAGATGCCCAAGCTCTTGATGTGGAGGGGCAGCGGATCTACTCCGAGCCCCTCCCGGATGACCGAGCTTCTCACCCTATCTCTAAGGGAGAGCCCAGACACCCTGCGGAGCTTGTATCCGCGACCTCATTCTTTCAGCCACTACCCAAAGTTCGTGACCATAAATGAGGTAGGAACGTTAATCGACCGGTAAATCGAGAGCATTGCATTCTGGCTCAGCTCTCTCTTCACCGCAACAGATCGGTGCAACGCCTGCATCACTGCAGATGCAGCATCAATCCGCCTGTCCATCTTGTGCTCCATCTTTCCTTCACTCATAAATAAGACTCTGAGATACTTGAACTCCTCCACTTGGGGCAGGACCTCACCCCTGACCTGGAGAAGGCATTCTACTCTTTTCCGACTCAAGACCATGGTCTTGGATTTATAGGAGCTGATTGTCATCCCAGCTGATTCAGACTCAGCTGCGAACCGCTCCAGCAAAAGCCGGAGATCTGATGGAGCCAACAGGACCGCATCATCCGCAAAAAGCAGAGACCCGATACTCAGGCCACTAAAACGGATCCCCTCAACATCTTGGCTATGCCTAGAAATCCTGTCCATAAAAGTTACGAACAGAATCGGTGACAAACGGCAGCCTTGTGGAGTCCGACTTACTGGTAGCAATGTGGATCAAGCTCTGACTCCGTTCATACAACCTGTATCATATATATAGTGCCTTTCAGAGTCAGAGGACACTGCAGTGAGTCATTTATCCATACTTTCACACGCTGAGGGCGATGAGCTTCATTGTAGCCACAGTGTCCCCGGGTCTCACTGACAGAGGGGAGGCTTCTGAGCACAGGCACCGCCAGTCCCTCCGACTACCACCAACAGGCAGGGAGGGTTAAGTGTCTTGCCCAAGGACACAACAGTAGAATTCTCTGCCGGAAGCCGGGATCGATTGTACAACCTTCTGATTACTGGATAAATCACTCACAGTTTGAGAAAATGCCAGAAAAGATTAGATATGACTTTTTCCAGAGATTAGTCAGTGATGTTTGTTTCTCTTGTGTAAATTTCTACTATATAAGATCTGTTGTCACATTTTCATAAACCACCATTTTGTTTGTAAATTGAGAAAAACTTGCAAGAAGTGTATGGATTTTTTTTTTATCTATGGGATGTTAATAATTTACAATAAACATAAATAGGTCTAAAAATATCACTAGTGTCATTCTGTTGTGGAAATGCAGTTAAATTATTCAATGAAAACTCTGAAAAGCTGCTTGAACCTGCATTCATTTTTGTGGACCTTTCTATGTTATTAAAAGAAGTTGGTGGTTAGCTAAAGTTATTCATAGCCACTGTAGAAGCTACGCTGTGGTAACTGGAGAGTGACTGTCTGACTATGGAAGCTTTAGCTGTTTACTTGTTCAGGTAGAATTCAAATAGACATGAAATGTACATGATAATGGTAATAATTGCATGTATAGTGATGTGAGCTAAAAGGCAAATTGGAAGATTATTTCATTTTGATTTATCTTGTTGCTTTGGAATTTCACGTTGTCCCACATTTGATGAGTTGGGTTTTGGTCACCCTACTGCTGATCCTAAGGGGCCTGATACCCCATACTCCTGGAGTACCCCCCACAGGGCCCCCTGTAGACTGGGTCACGGAGGGTGCATGGGAGTTCGCCCAACCAATCTAAATTTGTTTGTGAAAAAATAATTAAAACAACATAATTGTGGAAGGACAGAAGAAGATGAAATAGTAAATGTCCCATCACCTTCAGTCATTGCTCGTACATAAATTGTTTGTTTTGTATATAGAACATTGCCAATTCTAGCCTTATTTGTGTTGAATGTTGCAGTCTATGGGGTGGCTCAGGGTTACACTTCACTGCAAGATGTACTTGTATGTCAGAACATGTGACAAATAAACCTTTTGAATCATTGCACCACGTGCTCATGTTCATATGCATGCAATCACCTATATATTTGTAGTGTTGACTACTTGGTAATGTTTTAAGCATGTGCTGAGTCATGCTAATGAATGACCCATAATAAATTCTGTTTTAAAGTACTTTTGTTTTGTTCCAGAAGGTGTTTCAGCGACTCCATCTCATGTACACTGTGGGCTACTCCATGTCTCTCGCCTCCCTATTGGTGGCAGTCTTCATCCTGTGCTATTTCAAGTGAGGAAACTGGTTCCTAATGCCACTTTATATATATATATATATACATATACACACACACACACACACACACACACACACACACACACACACTCACCTAAAGGATTATTAGGAACACCATACCAATACAGTGTTTGACCCACTTTCCACTTCAGAACTGCCTTAATTCTACGTGGCATTGATTCAACAAGGTGCTGAAAGCATTCTTTAGAAATGTTGGCCCATATTGATAGGATAGCATCTTGCAGTTGATGGAGATTTGTGGGATGCACATCCAAGGAACGAAGCTCCCGTTCCACCATATCCCAAAGATGCTCTATCGGGTTGAGATCTGGTGACTGTGGGGGTCAGAGTAGTACAGTGAACTCATTGTCATGTTTAAGAAACCAGTTTGAAATGATTGGAGCTTTACGACATGGCGCATTAACCTGCTGGAAGTAGCCATCAGAGGATGGGTACATGGTGGTCATGAAGGGATGGACATAGTCAGAAACAATGCTCAGGTAGCCCGTGGCATTTAAACAATGCCCAATTGGCACTAAGGGGCCTAAAGTGTGCCAAGAAAACATCCCCCACACCATCACACCACCACCACCAGCCTGCACAGTGGTAACAAGGCATGATGGATCCATGTTCTCATTCTGTTTACGCCAAATTCTGACTCTACCATTTGAATGTCTCAACAGAAATCAAGACTCATCAGACCAGACAACATTTTTCTAGTCTTCAACTGTCCAATTTTGTTGAGCTCGTGCAAATTGTAACCTCTTTTTCCTATTTGTAGTGGAGATGAATGGTACCCGGTGGGGTCTTCTGCTATTTTAGTCCATTCGCCTCAGGGTTGTGTGTGTTGTGATTTCACAAACGCTTTGCTGCATTCCTCGGTTGTAACGAGTGGTTATTTCAGTCAAAGTTGCTCTTCTATCAGCTTGAATCAGTCGGCCCATTCTCCTCTGACCTCTAGCATCAACAAGGCATTTTCGCCCACAGGCATGCTGCATACTGAATGTTTTTTCCTTTTTACACCATTCTTTGTAAACCCTAGAAATGGTTGTGCGTGAAAATCCCAGTAACTGAGCAGATTGTGAAATATTCAGACCGGCCCATCTGGCACCAACAACCGTGCCACAGTCAAAATTACTTAAATCACCTTTCTTTCCCATTCTGCTGACATTCAGTTTGGAGTTCAGGAGATTGTCTTGACCAGGACCACACCCCTAAATGCATTGAAGCAACTGCCATGTGATCGATTGATTAGATAATTGCATTAAGGAGAAGTTGAACAGGTGTTCCTAATAATCCTTTAGGTGAGTGTATATATATATATATATATATATATATATATATATATATATATATATATATATATATATATATATATATATATATACATATACATACATATACATATATATACATAAACACACACACACAGAGAACTCACTGGCCACTTTATTGAGTTCACCTTGCTAGTACCAGGCCTCTTTTGCCTTCAGAACTGCCTTAACCCTCCCACTGTCCTCATGGGTGACCCTGCCAGGAAAGTTGAACATTGAGCAGGGTTGATGGTTTATTTCTTGAGGTCCACGTGGCAGGGGTGAGGAGTGAGCACCACCTCAATAAAAAAACGTTTGTATACTTTGTGGAAGTAACTTAAATTTAGCTTTATACATTATTTGCATTATTTTATAGTAAACTGAATTATTACATTTCATAACGTGATTTTAAAATCAATGGATGTGTATGTGCCAAATGATCTGCCTTATTAATAATAAGTATTGCACGTTTTTGTAAGAGAACTACTGCACTAACGCTTGATTAGTCAGTCCCCAGACTTCCACACAGTATGAAATGTAAGGTAGTATGAGTGAACAATAAATTATATGTAACGCTGCATAATTCAACATATGTCTTGATTTGTACAGGATTGCTAAATCTTAGAAAGTTTTACTTTAATGTAATAAACATGCTGTCTCCATTTTGTTTTATGATCAATAACCACCCGCAAAAATTTAATTTCTGTCACCCTTTCAATTTCAACATTCCATATTTTTAAGTTAATTTCCCTGTCAAGTTCCTTTTGATTACCAAATATCATAAATTTTGTCTTTTTTTAATTGAGTGATAATTTATTAATATCAAACCAAGTCTTAAGGATTCCCAATTCTTTTTCTATTAAGGGCAAACATTTTTGTAAATTATTACCTGAACAACATAAATTTGTATCATCTGCAAAAATTACAAGTTTCAACAAATTAGTGACCTTACAAATATCATTAATGTAAAATAAAAAAAGTTTTGGTCCAAGAACAGATCCCTGGGGAACACCACAAGTGACCTTCCTAAATTTTGAGTTTGTATTATTGATTTCTACATATTGATTCCTATTGTCCAAATAACTCCTCAACCATTAATAAGCCACTCATCTTAATCCATACTTCTCCATTTTTTTAAATAATATACTATGATCAATAGTATCAAATGCTTTTTGCAAATCAATAAAAATCCCAACAAAATACTCATCATTTTCCCTGGCCTCTGTTTTTTTGTCTACCATTTCCATAGTTGCATGTAGTTGTTCTTTTGGCTCTAAACCCGTATTGGTGCTCACTAAGTAACCCATATTTTTCAATGAAAAGATCCAGCTGTTTTGCAAATAATTTCTCTAATATTTTTGAGAACTAAGGAAGTTGGGACACTGGCCTATAATTATCAACACAATGTTTGTCTTCATTTTTAAAAATTGGTTTTATTTTAGCTATTTTCATGCTGTTTGGAAAAACACCTTTTTGAAAGGATAGATTACAAGTAAAAGTCAGAGGTTTTACAATAAAATCAATGACCTCTTTAATTATGAATGTATCACTAAAATTAATATCAGTGGATTTCTTATTTTTAAGTTTTCTAACAGTTTCTATTATGTCACCATCGTTGATCCCTCCCAAAAAGAATTAATCTTTATTATCCTTAATAAGGTGATCAAACATATTTAAGTTTTTATCACAATTTGGAATTTGCTTGGCCAGACTTTTACCGACATCAGCAAAATAATTGTTAAATTCTTCAGCGACATCTTGTTTATTGTCCACTATATCACCACATTTATTTACAAAATGTCTAGGAAATTCTGTTTTATTAATTTTTTTATTGATAAGATCATTTATAATATTCCACGTCATTTGAATATTATTTTTACTTCCTTCTAATAATGTATTATAGTGCTCCTTTTTTTGTCTTCTTATGATAGATGTTAACATATTCTTGTATTGTTTATATGATTTTTAACTTTCACTAGTTTTTAATAGTAAATATTTCTTATATAGTACATTTTTCTTTCTGCATGCCTTTTGTAAACTCTTAGTCTTCCATGGTTTTCTGTTACGATTTTTCTTCCCCTGACATTTTCTAATAGGACAATGTTTGTTATAGATATCTAAAAATATAGACAAAAATGTGTCATATGCCAAATTCACATCCTCCACATACACATCATCCCAAACAAAATCTGCAAGGTCTTCCTTTAAAGCCTCAATTCTTTCTTGGGTCCTTATTCTCATTAGTTTATGCGGTGACTCATCCTTTGCCACTGAAATGTTATCTATTAAACTATGCAAAATTCCGAATATAGGGAGATGATCTGTAATGTCATTTAGGAATATACCACTTGTAGCTGAACCGTACACATTTGTAAAAATATTATGTTAGTGTAGCGCTGTCCTTCGTAATTCTGGAGGGCTTGTATATTAATGGCCTTAATCCAAAACTAAACATAGTATTACAAAAGTCATTCTATTTCATCAAATAAATATTAAAATCCCCACACACAAAATAAGACTTTTTATCACGTATTTTTTCTAAGATGTTTGCTATAATGTTCAAATACAGTACAGCTCCATACAGGAGCCAGGTGTTCCATATACACAACTCAAAACTATACTCTGACACATTTTTGTCCTGATTTAAATTGTTAAACTTTCCATAATTTCATCAACAGCTGTGGTGTCTATAATCTTACACTGAAAACTTTTCTGTACATGTATTGCCATTCCACCTCCCTTTTTTTTGTCCTACTAACCCAAAGAAATCTTATCCTTCTAATACAAAATTGGCATCTTTTTCCTTTGTAATCCATGTTTCACTTAAAGCAATAACATGAAACTTATGTTTTAATGAATCTAAATAATCTTTGATATGTACAAAATTGGTACACAAACTCCTACAGTTAAAGTGTATGATAGCGAAACCTTCCAAATTAACATTTCTCAAATTTTCTGAATAATAATCAGAATTGACTCGAAAATCATCGTACACGTTTTTTTCAGGGTCAATACCATTTTAGAAATTAAATGGTCTATATTCATCCAAACTAGAAAAACATAATTCCTCAATATTATTCCTATCTAAAGAATCCTCACTATCAGAGGAGTCACTCTCACCTTCCATATAAAAATTTAAACTTGTCATTTAATAAAGAGAAGAGAGAGAGAGATTCTACCATTTCCATCAGTTATATTTCTCCAGTTCTTTCAGGTTTCTTATCACAACCACCTTTGCCTGCTTTGGTGAGCCATTTAATCGCACTAACACCTTCCCATTTCTTGACCATGCTGATTGAATTTTATTCTGTTTTCTGAGACATCGACAATTTCTAGCGATTTTAGCATTTTTCTTAGTCAAGTGCTCATTGATGCACACACCAGTATCTTAAAGTTTTTTAGTTTGTCTCAATATTTCAGCCTTCTGCTTTCGATTAGCCAATCTGACTACAATGACAGGTGGATGAATTTTGTCCTTGCAGAGGAGAATATGACAAGCTGAGATTTGGTGACTCTCTAAGTGAATGTTCTTACTGTAGATGAATTTGACCACTTGTTGCTCTAGAATGTGTTGCTCCTCAGGAGCTTTGTCCTCCCCTGGATGTTTGCTTGTTGTAGCAGTAACTCTAGCATTGTTGTGATGGGTGGTAGCCAGGCTGCTAATGATAATTTCATCTGCCTGGGAATGTTGCTCCAAATCATCAATCCTTTGTTTCAGCAGTTCAATCTTCTCATCAATCCTCTTATTGCTGTTAATAATAAAGGCTTTTAGCTCTGATATGTCATTCACTAGGCCCAAAAGGGTGGTTTGTTGAGACAGCACTTTGTTAATGTTTTCAGTCATAGCAGTAAGTTGCTTCTTAATTTCTTCCAGTTCTTGTCCAAGTTGCTTAACTGTTGACATATTTTCCAGAAAATGAAAAATAGAGTGATTTCAAATACAAATATGTTTGTTTGGGTAGACTTAATGGATACTGCTCTGTTCCAAAAACTCCATGTGGTCCCAGATCTCCAGCACCAAACTTTGTCAAAAACTGCACAAATGTTGTCAAATATTTCCAGCAGAGAACAAAAAAGTACCATAGCATCCACAGAACTTTGATTTTGTCAACATAATACCTTGTTCTCTAAAGGATTATTATGGATTCCATTGAGACTGCATACAGAGAAAGTGCAGCAGCAGCCATCTTGACTCATCATAAGTCATCATCATCTGCATAGAACATTACTTAAAAATATTTACATGATAGCATCTCGTAGTTGCTGCAGATCTGTTGGCAGTACATCCATGATGTTAATCTCCCATCCCTCCATATCCCAAAGGTGCTCTGTCGGATTGAGATCTGGTGACTGTGGAGGCCATGTGAGTACAGTGAACTCATTTCCATGTTCAAGAAACCAGTCTGAGATGATTCAAGCTTTATGACACGGTGCATTATCCTGCTAAAAGTGGCCATCAGAAGATGGGTACATTGTGGTCATAAAGGGATGGACATGGTCAGCTACAATACTCAGTCAGGTAGGCTGTGGTGTTGCAATGAGGATCAGTTAGTACTAAGTGGCCCAAAGTGTGCCAAGAAAATGTTCCCTACACCATTACACCACCAGCAGCTGCCTGAACCATTGATACAAGGCAGGATGGATCCATGCTTTCATGTTGTTGAAGATAAATTCTGAACTTACCGTCCGACTGTCACAGCAAAAACTGAGACTCATTAGATCAGGCAACCTTTTTCAATTATTCTATTGTCCAATTTTGGTCAGAATTTTAGCCTCAGTTGCCTGTTCTTAGCTGACAGACCCTCCAGGTTTGACATGTTGTGCATTCAGAGATGCTCTTCTGCTTACCTTTGTTGTTACAAATGGTTATTTGAGTTGCTGTTCCCTTTCTATCAACTGGAACCATTCTGGCCATTCTCCTCTGACCTCTGGCATACACAAGGCATTTTCTCCCACAGAACTGGTACTCCCTGGAAGTTTCCCTTTTTCGGACCATTCTCTGTAAACCCTAGAGATAGTTGTGCATGACAATCCCAGAAGATCAGCAGGTTCTGAAATACTGAGACCAGCCCGTCTGGCACCAACAACCATGCCTCGCTCAAAATCACTTAAATCACCTTTCTTCCCCATTCTGAAGTTCGGTTTGAACTGCAGTGGATCATCTTGACCATTTCAGCATACCTAAAGGCATTGAGTTGCCACCATGTGATTGGCTGATTAGTCAGTTGGACAGGTTCCATTGTTTAGTTCTTTTCTAAACACAGAGTATTGATTTGTTTTTGCCTTTTTTAGCTGACAAGTTTTGACTAACACTCTAGCCATCCTCAGAGCACGACTGCTATTGGTGGTTTCACTGCCTTCTTCGTTTATCTGCTGCCCTCCTCACCGATGACACAGTCCCATGCGTGATCCGATGTGTAGACTCCATCATCTCTGTTCATGGTTGAGTGTCCACATCTCCTTATTTCTATGGCTTCCTTAATCCATCTTTTGTATTTTTGTTGTTCAGTGTTTATGATCCTTGTACTGTCCCAGTCATTATACCCTTGTGCAGTGGTCTTACAGCTGATTTCTTTATTGTGTTTTCTGCTTCATGTTTTGCTGCTCTTGTGTGTCTTCGACTAGTTTCTTTCTCACACTCCTTTCCATGTTCTATTGTTTGTGTGTTGAGTTGCCGACCGGTTTCTCCTGTGCATGTGCTATTGCAGAGTTTGCATGGGATTTCGTAAATGACTCCACATTTTTTATCTGCTGATATCTGATAACTTGGGTTAGTGTCAGCTAAAAAAGTTAAAACAAATCAATACTCTGTGTTTATAAAAGAACCAAACAATGGAATTTGATGGACTGCACAGAACAAACGTGTGATGTTCAAAGAGAAGTTGGACAGTTGTACCCAGTAAAGTGGCCAGTGAATGTATATATATATATATATATATATATATATATATATATATATGTGTGTGTGTGTGTGTGTGTGTGTGTGTGTGTGTGTGTGTGTGTGTGTATATGTATATGTGTATATATATGTATATATATATGGTTTTTTTGTTGTTGTAAGTTTTCACCTTTTTTTCTGATTGTCACACAATGTCTTTACAGGCGTCTCCACTGTACACGTAATTACATCCACATCCACCTCTTTGCCTCCTTCATTTGTCGAGCTGTCAGCATTTTCGTGAAAGATGCTGTGCTCTACTCCGTAACCGATGGCAACAAAACTGACTCTGGGTTTACAACAGTAAAACCTCACATGGTAACAAAATGGATACTTTTATAATGTTTTACAGTTTAACTTTGTTTAAACTTTTTATAGCTTACAAAAATATTTTGGCAAAAACAGTTTGTCTCTTAGAAAATGGACAGGTTCTAGAAGCAGACTAAAATAAAACATAAGGCTAAAGGTTTCCATATTTAAATTTTCATAAGGTTGCTAATGCTAAGCTTTAGCCTTCTGGACGTTCATGCTAGCTTTCCCACTTATTCCAACTCTTTATGCTTAGCCAAGCTTACCAAATAGGTTTTAGGCATGGCAGTGGTGTGTCTAGATCTCAGCAGTAATTTGTGCACCAAAATGGCAGATTAATTACTGGACCGCAATGTTCAAACACAGCTCACGGTAATGGGTTGACTCCTTCCTCATAACTGCTGTTTTATGCCATCAGGCTGGTTGTAAAGTCGCCGTTACCCTCTTCCTGTACTTCCTGGCAACCAATCACTACTGGATCCTGGTGGAGGGATTGTACCTACATAGTCTCATCTTTATGGCTTTCCTGTCTGACAAGAACTACCTGTGGGCTCTCACTATCATGGGCTGGGGTAAGTAGCTCTGAAACAAGCTAAAGCATTAAGCCAATGCCCAGGTAATGTCTTTTTTGGCTCATCCAGGTGTTCCAGCTGTGTTTGTGTCCATCTGGGTCAGTGCCCGAGCTTCGCTGGCAGATACTCAGTGAGTCCAACGTTGTGTCTTATACATCTAAAACCTATTTGTTCAATGGGTGTTCACTTTGACTTCCTTTATTCCTGCTTATTTAGATGTTGGGACATCAGTGCTGGGAACCTGAAATGGATCTATCAAGTCCCCATTTTAGCTGCAATTGTTGTAAGGATATAATTTAATCCTAATTCAAAGATTTTCCGACAGTGAGAATAAGCTGACTTCATATTTCTATCCATGCAGGTGAATTTCCTCCTTTTCATTAACATAATCCGTGTACTGGCCTCTAAACTGTGGGAAACCAACACTGGCAAACTGGACCCTCGACAGCAGTACAGGTAACCAGGGTTTATTTGACCCTCAAAATAAATGGTTAAGTACAATTTCCTACTAAAGGGATCTTTAGGATTGTTTTTACTTGAGGTTTTGAGGAACTATCATCAGAAATCAGGTGTCTCACTGGCGGCACGATCTTAGTTTGGAAGAAGAGGTTAATTGATATTGGTTTTTCTATTGCCAGTACCAATATGTAGAGGTCGTGGTGAGCCGATGGTGGGTATGTTCTGCCGATTTTCAGGGCCGACATCTAGACATTTTCCATCCTTTTTTCATGCTATAACGTCACTAAGTGCTGTAAAGCACTTTGCAGTCCTCTGACTGTGAAAGGTGCTATACGAGTGCGAGGCATTGTAGTGGCTTTACATGCAAAGGAATTGTTTGTGCAGTTTATTCTGAGCAAATCTAAAGTCCATCTGGTTACGTAAACTGTTTATCAGAAAAGTTAACGACCAGTGGTCCAGACTTTTAATACAACTGCCAAGTTAACAAAGTCAAATCTGTTATCAGGTGGAAAAGTCCAACTTTATGTCAACGACTTGGCATGCTCGTTATGCTGTCTTGTTTGAGCCACAAACTGCCCTGTTTAAAATGTTATGTAAGGGCGAGCACGCCTTGTGCATGCCTTGTACACATGACTGAACTGCATAAAAGCGAGCCTCGGTTCTGGTTCGGGGTCTTTGGTTCAAGGGCTGTGTGTATGTTCTTCCTGATTGGTTCATTAAAAAACCCAAGCTGTCTGATGGAAAAAGCCTGTCTCCGACTCTGCTTTTAAAACCACTTTACCCTCTACAGCATTATCACTAATAACAGTTGATGTGCAAAATTTCTGAAGGTGAATCAGTTTTTGAACACTGAATTGAAACAACTGTTAAAGTGACAATGTGTAGTTTTACCTTTAATCTCTGGAAATATCCGTCGAAATGTTGTTGAAAATGAATAAAATGATGCCCAGTTGTTGAAAATCATAGGTGGCTTTGTAACATATAACCATAAACATCGGGTTTAAAGTACATAGGGCATGCATCTAGCATCTTTGGGGGACACCATATTAGATGCCATGTTTCCTTCTGGCCAGCTCGGGGTCCTGCGCCCATCTATGACATCACACTAGATGATTGTCAGGAAATACAACTTGCAGAAGTAATGCTACCACGTTTGAAAACATTTAGGTAGTAAGAAAAAATGAATTTGATAACAACCCTGCTGGACTCTTTCCAAAACATATGCGAAAGAACACAATAGAACAAGAGATGCGATATATTTTGGCCGAGCGGTATTACCGTAGTAAGATGACGTCATCGGCAGGCGCAGGACCTCGAGCAGATCTGGAAACTACAATCAGCATTGCATTCTCTCCATGGAGTTAACTGAAGGACCATCAAAGTCTGAGGAGTCACGCTGAGGTGGCATGTCTTCTGCTCCACAGGTAACATTTATTGTAATGTTTTTAGTGACAGTCAAGGCGATATGGTGTAAAACTACCCTGCTCAGTGTTAAAATCAGTCATCTAACTAAAGTTAATCAAAAAAATCACTTAACTGACCAAAAGTTAAATATTCATAAGTGGTAAATAAAAAAACATTTTAGTTGAAAACAATTTTAGAGCCTTTATTATGCAGATATTAATCAGGAGCATAAATTTACATTTAAACTAAATTCTGCAGCAGCCCGAGGATGTGTCTGACTTAATATCAGCTTCACTAAGGAGGTATATTAGCTGATGCTGACATATAAAAATGGTGAATATCGGCCCAACACATCAGTTTATCCCTAGTTTGGAGAATTTGAGAAAATTCCTCATTGGGTTCAAGATAACAGTCAGACTCGGGTTGATATCAGAGCAGATTTGAACATATTATGTATATATATATATATATATATATATATATATATATATATATATATATATGTATCCATCCATCCATCTTCTGAACCCGCTTTGTCCACGTAGGGTCGCGGGGGGCGCTGGTGCCTATCTCTGGCAGTCAACGGGCAAGTAGGCGGGGTACACCCTGGACAGAGCCAGTCCATCGCAGGGCAACACAGAGGCACACAGGACAAACAACCATGCACACACACTCACACCTAAGGACAATTTAGACAGACCAGTTAACCTAACAGTCATGTTTTTTTGGACGGTGGGATGAGGCCAGAGTACCCGGAGAGAACCCACGCATGCACAGGGAGAACATGCAAACTCCATGCAGAAAGATCCCAGGCCGGGAATCGAACCCATGACCTTCTCGCTGCAAGGCAACATATATATACTGTATATATATATATATATATATATATATATATATATATATATATATATATATATATATATATACATATATATATAAAACACAATGTGTTCAGCTGAGCCCTGTGATGGAGAGGACACGTGTCCAGGGTGTCCCCCGTCTCTCACCCGATGACTAGAGTTAGACACTAGCTCCCTGCGCCCCTACAGGATGAAGGTGTTCAGCTAATGAATGGATGAAAGAATAAAGGTTTAGTTGAACACCTTTGAGGTTTATTTTGTTTTAAGTGACTGAAATTCACACTTAAACAGACCTTTGTCTCAGTTTGACATTTCAAAGAGAATCCTTGTGCAATCCTTAAAACTGAGGCGTCTGTGACTGCTGTCTATGACAGATAAGACACTCAAGTATCTCGCTATGCTGAGAGCATCAATGTCTAGTTAGAGACCAAAACATATGAGAAGATGTCTAGATTTGTATTTTGGCATCAGACTGAAAAACACTTTTTTTTTAACATGACTTTCATGAAATTCAGTAATAAGTTTGTACAAACTTGTCGGGCGAGATGCCACGAGCATCCTAGGCCAGGGGCCGGTATCCAGTATGTTTTAGTGGTTTCTTTTCTCCAACACACTTGATTCAGTGGTTGAATCACACGGGCAGCAGCTCATCAGGCTCTGTAGAAACCTGCCTACTGGCTGATTGACATCAGGTGTGTTGAAGCAAAGTTAAAACTAAAACTTCCAGGCCCGGAATTGAATACCCCTGTTCTAGGCTTACATTTGCAGGTCATCTCATAAAACAAGGATTCATCATCCATCTTCATGGCAACTATGTTATGACCAACTAGGAATATTTCAGCATCACTGCACTGGGGCTGCTCGGTTGTTGGGAGTGCTGGACTGAGGAGAGGTCCTGTGGTTTTCCCACTTTCTGACTCAGAAGATAAACTGAAAAGGGTTCAAGATGACTTCATGATGCCTGTTTCTACTCTGTAAATATTTTGAAAGAACATTTGTCCTGTGAGTTTTACTTGTTTTAAAATCAGCCATCATAACAGACGCTGTGACCCCTGTGACTCATGGAAGAGAAATGTGAATTCTCGCAATTTTATAGACACTTTGGAAACTCTGTCATTTCTTCCCAACAGTGACAATCCAGTGAGACACTGAATTTACTCCAGGATAACCCTGCAGACCATCCTATTAGCACATTCACCTGTAGGCCTCCAAGCTAGCATGTGCTTGTTGTTTTTTGCAGGAAGCTGCTGAAGTCCACTTTGGTCCTGATGCCCCTCTTTGGAGTCCACTACATCGTGTTCATGGCTCTCCCCTACACGGAGGTCACTGGGCTGCTGTGGCAGGTTCAGATGCATTATGAGATGTTCTTCAACTCTTCCCAGGTCAAAACACAAATATAAATTAGAGATAACCACTGTAAAACAGTAATGACCTCATTGAATTCATTAATTACATTAAGTCTTTCTGACAAAATTCCAATATTTCAGGGCTTTTTTGTGGCGTTTATCTACTGCTTTTGCAACGGGGAGGTAATGAAGACGAAACATGGTTCTGCATATAAATCAGTTCAAAAACTGTTTGTTTTACTAAAAAGATTATGATTTATATTCTCTCAGGTGCAGGCGGAGGTAAAAAAGGCCTGGCTGCGACGCAGCCTGGTGTTGGACCTGAAACAGAAAGCCAGGATAACCAGCAGCGGCGGGGGAAGCTGTTACTACGGCGGCATGATGTCACACGCCACCACCCACAGCGTCTGCCCGTCTGCGGCTCATCCCAGAACACTTTCCTTCACAGGAGGAGTGGTGGGCTTAGGTGGATCTGTGCCAGGGGTCAGGTCACAACGTCACAACGCACCAACGTCCCTCCAGGCTCACAGCAGCCCCTGTGTCTACATTCCCAGCACCACTGAGACCTCAAGCCCTCAACGGGACCTGGGTGTGTGGAAAACAGCAGGGGCTGAGTCAGGCGTTTTTGCCAGACATACCAGAGCTCACAAAGGAAATGGTAACTGCACCAGTCGAGGAGCAGAGGACCCTAACAGCTCCTTATCTGTGAAGGAGACAGAGACCATCTTGTAATCGTGGCGGCTGGACAGCAGATCCCAGCCAGACCTTGAGGTGGTTTATATCAACAGCTGAGGTTTATGGTTCGCTGTGTTTCTTCTAGTGCATGGGCTAAACTGATAGCCACAGTGAAGGAAAACAAACGTATTAGCGATGCATGGTTTCTGCTTTATTGTTATTTAAGTTTTTCAAGTTCCTGACACAGTTTCTGTGCTGATGTCACGTCTGTGTGCACGGGTCGTATCATTGACTTTTAGCTGTGCTGGGTTCATCGGAGTGTAAAGCAGATCTGCGCATAGCTAAGCTAAATAGATGGTCAAAACGTGATGCTGTGAAGAATTTAGTGAAGCCTCGTGGACATGCTGGGTGTATAAACACAGATACTTTTTTCTCCCTGCACTTATCTTCCCTGTGTTTGATTTTCCAATCCTCGCTTGTGGACCCTCAGGTCAAACTGTACATGTGATCATCCTTTTTCCCCCAGACAGCCACATGGAGCACATTTACAGTAACTCAGATTGTTAATTCAACAATCCTTCCATCAAACTTTTAGAGTTATTGGAGTCTAGACAGCATGTCTAGACAAATCTCCCTCTCTGTTGTTGTCCAAGGGTTCTGAACGGTCCTCTTTATCAATGTGACAGGTCCCCGAGGGCTGATGTATGCAGTTTTACCCTTAACTCCCTTCCATCGTGCAACCTCTGCCCCGAGTCTCTCACAACACTATCCAGAATTTCACACATTCCAGTCAGGACACGACGTGGAGCAACACACACCTGAGTTATTTTGGAGACATCGAGCATGAGTGAAAAATCTGCAACACAAACCACCAGCGTTCACAGGGTAAACGGACAAATAAAGTTTGTATCTGTAAATATTTTACAACAGTGTTGGTGTCCAGAAACAGAAAAACCTGCTCTGTGTGCCGTTGTAAAGTGTAAAAATGGTTGTGATAATTTAATAAATGTTTTGGTGTATAATGTTTTACCCTAAAGTAGAAGTTGTTTAATTTATTCATTTGTTGATTCTCATTCCAGCTTTAAACATTAGAGCAAATGGGGGGAGTTGCCTCATTTGTGTGCAGGAGATTATGGGAGATTTAGTCTGCCCTCTGTTGCAGAACAGGAAAAACTGCAGTTGCTGTCAGTCACTGTGTTGGTTTAATTGAGCAAAAAGGTTAACTCCACCTAAAGCATCAAATCCATTTCTGTTATTTAAACATGCATGCAAAGGTTTGGGTACCCCACTAGTGAACAGGTGGATAACAGTGATCTTCAAAAGCCAAAATATTAAATTTGAGATGATCCATTTTGTATTTGAAGCAAAAGTAATAGATTGATTTGATTCAGTCCTTATGTTTGGGTTAACTTCACCAGCTTAAATGCCCGACACTCCTGAAGGGAAGAGCCTCGTTTCACGGTAAAATTTTTAATAAAGGTTATTGTTTTTAAGGTATGAAACACTGAAAACCCGTTTTAAATATCTAATTTCTGATTATAATCATAACTCTGAGTTTTTCATGCGGGCTGAACATGAAAATAGTCTCCTACACATATCTCCTGCATTAGCTTCTGATTGAAAATAGACAGGTGAAACTCTAGGATTTGAAAATCCAGACAGATCTATGTCACATTGTCACTTAACATTCATGGACTCACCCATCTTGACACACGACAAAGAAGGCTTTTGTTGTTTTAGCATCCAGGAAACAGCAGAGAACATCTCAGCTAGTAGAAGCTAACATTAGCATTAGCAGTCCACCACACATCAGAAGCTCCTCCGGGGTTGAGTTATTTGTGGAGATGAAACACCAGTGTTACAAGCCAGTGGTAGAGTCGTGTTGCTGTTATCCAATCCAAGAGGAGATGTCAGAATATCAGGAAATAAGACTTCAAAACCATCTCATCTGAAGCTCAGCTGTGACGTGGGCAAATACTAGTTCCTGGAAATCGTGCATCTGTATATTTTTTCCCCAGAGTTCAACTTATGTGGCATGGTGTGGAAACAATCATCTGACCTTGAACGTGAAAAAAACAAAGGAGATGATTTTAGACTTCAGAAGAAACAGGGTGGAGTCAAACACTGTTTCCACCATGGGAGAAGAAGTGGAGGTGGTTGAGGAATACAAATACCTTGGAGTTCACCTGGACAACAGACTGGACTGGAGGAAGAACAGCGAAGCCGTTTACAAGAAGGGACACAGCAGACTGCACTTCTTGAGGATGCTTAGGTCTTTCAATGTCTGTAGCAAGATGCTGCAGATCTTCTACAAGTCTGTTGTTTAGAGTGTAATCTCTACAGCCATCGTCTGTTGGGTTAGCAGTATCAGAAACAGGGACCTGAAAAGGCTCAACAGCCTAATAAAAAAGGCTGGTTCTGTTCTGGGGACGACTGTGGAACCGCTGGAGGAGATAATGCAAAGAAGGATTCTCCAGAGAATCAAGAAAATTATGGACAACCCTGAGCATTCTCTTCACAAGATTGTCCGACAACGGAAGAGTGTCTTCAGTCAGAGGCTTCTTCAGGTTCGCTGCAACACTGACCGCTACTGGAGATCCTTCCTGCCAACAGCCATTGTAATATACAATAACTCTTTGATGGCTTGATTATTATTATTATTCTGAGCTACTACAGCAATCAATTTCCCTCTGGTATTAATAAAGTATTTTTGAATTGAATTGAATTACAAGGCATTTATTCCTACTAGAGACCACTGCAGATATGTTGATTAAACGAGTGAACCACATTTTTTAAAGAAAAAATGGAGCTCTAGCCAATTTGATTAAATCTTAAAAAGTGACCGATTATTTTTATTGATTTATTGTTGATTAGTTTATTTCAATCATATGTAACTGAAAACCATTTCAAATCAAGATAATTTACACAATCTTAACAAGATAATGGCTGCACGGTGGTGCTAGTGGTAAAACTGTTGCCTCACAGCCAGAAGGTTCAAACCGCTACAGCCTTTCTGCATGGAGCCTGCATGTTCTCCCCATTCAGGTGTAGGTTTCCTTTTGAAGAATAAAACAAAGATATTTGGTTAAATTGAATGTCGTTTTGCACAAAAACATCTGCAAAACTCATAAATCAGTATTTACTTCACTAATCCTGTGCCTAATCTTTGATCACTCAAAACTATTTCTGTGTGTGCTGATATTAAGGCAGCCATCTTTAATCAGTTTGGGTCAGAGTGAACCAGTTAGATGGACGAGTGATGACGACTTTCTAAGAGTTTCACTCAAATGCATGCAGTGATTCGTGTTATCTTTTGCTAACAGGCAGACAAACATCAGGAGGAAGGACATGGCGATTGTAAATCTGAGAGCTTTATACCCGCTCTTGCTCCTCAAACTGTAAATGAATGTAAATAATTGATGCTCACAAAGCAGAAGGAGGAAGCATCACCGCAGTGAAGTGTTTCAAAATGGCGTTTATCAGGAAAGATGGAAGTGATGCTAAAAACCAGTGTCTTAAATCAAAAATCTCTATGTTTGATTTAAATTCAACATTTTCTCAGAAGAATGTTTAACAGCAGCCACATCTCCACCAGGACAACAACAAGCCTCCTGAGCCACGACACAGCCTCGGTGGCAACCAGCTGTTAGCTCACTAGAGAGGAAAAGGTTGGGAACAAAAAGCAACCACAATAATGTGAGGCACTGAGCCTCTTATAGGAACATTTCCTCCTGTTGAGTGAGGAGGAAGAAGATGAAGGAGGAGGAGAGTAAGGACGAGGCTGGGAAGAGGAAATGAGTCAGGACTGTGGGGGGTGATAATATCATTATACCTGTTTTGTACTGTAAACATGTTTTCAGACAAATGACTCATAAACATGTACAGCATAGCAGTGTTTAACGGGCAGGTCTTTTGTTTTCATTTGATCTATTTTCACCTTAAAAACAAACTTAATATTTAGCTAAAAATAAAACGACCTCACGACAAACATCATTGTTTATTCATTGCATTACAGGTCTCTGCTGGTGAGGATTACGTGTCGTGTAAATTTAGAACAACGCTTTAAATTTAAAACCTAACAAGCTGCTGCTGCAGCACAAAACAGAATTCTGCATGAATGTCCATCTCATGTGAAATATCTTCCTTATTCTGTAAACACATTTTTTGGTTCTCTAATTCATAAAAAAAACTGCTGTGGAAATTTGGAAACCTTAGGTGTTTTTAAGGCGACAAACTATTTGCAACTGGTTTCAATGAGACCAGCCGTGAGCTCTGGCCTAGTTGGGAAAGAACTCATCTCTGTTTCTCCAAACTGAGGCTGCTGGTTGTTCATCACTTTTCCACACAAAACCACTTCCCAAGACCTAAACTGACATTAGGTTTAAACAACACAGGTCTCCATGTCATACTTATTTATCCTAATTATTATGCAGTTTACTTATTGACTAGATAATTCCATGAAAGGGGCCTGCCACCTGGCATAAGATAGTGGCCATGTGTCATAAAGCCAATGTGCACCACCATGTCATCAGCACCTCAAACCCTCCTAGTGTCCTCTAAGCTTGCTGATAAATTGTGCATGTCACCAGTAGGTGGTGTAATAGTGATCCTTTATAAAACAGTCATCGCTCTGCTGAGCGCCTACTACTGGTTCCTACAATTGTGTGAAAAGCCAAACTTTTAAACAAATGATATAGCTGCTTTCAATTTTTTTTGGGGGGGGGGGATGATGTACAGTTTCCAAACCGGTGTGCGCAACAAAGCACACACAATTCTGTGTGGATGTGATGTTGCATTGTGGAGCCATAGCTGGTTGGAAGAATCTAGGGGAGCAATTTTAAAAATGAAGTTTGGTGTGACTGTGAACTTGATTGTAGAATTTATTAAAAATTTAAATGGATGTAAGGGGTGCTGGGGCAGAATTAGACCAAGTTCACCAAGAATTTGGAGACATTTCTTTCAGGGGCTGGATTCATATTCATCACGTTCAAATGGTTGCAGATCACAGAATGTAGGTCAAAATTGCAACCAAATGTAATGGGAGGGATATGTTTGCGTTGTTTTTTGTGGATCTACAGATCAAAACCACAATCTGGGGCTTTTGGAGGCCTCTGAAGGACCCAAGACCCCAGGTCCTGAATTTGGCCCAGGCCGGGTGTTCAGGGGTGGATCTACAGGTCAACACCACCATCCAGGGCTTTTGGAGGCCTCTGGAAGAACCCTATACCCCAGGTCCTGATTTTAGTCAAACGTTGGTGTTTAGTGGTAGATCTACAAATCAGGACCACAACCTGGGGCTTTTGGAGGCCTCTGGAGGGCCCTCAGACCCCAGGGGCCTCATTTATCAGTTGTACTTATGCACAGATCTGTGTGTATTTTGTGCATTGGCACGAATTTACGTATTGTGTGGTATTTACCAATTTGTACTTGTGCATGAACATGTTCCTAAATATAAGAACAGCTCTGACCATGTAGGAACAGCATCTAGTGGTAGAACGGGGAAACAGCAGTACTGAAGGTCTCAGTCATCCATGCTTGTTCCTCATCCATAAATTATATTTACACAGTATGTAATTATGTCGGCAGAAAAACAGCTTTTGCGCATTATTGGTGCTAAAACCAATAAAAGACGTGTGACCAAAGGCATTCGGACATTTCATGACTAATCTGTGTTATTTGAAGAGTTAACAGAGTGTGTACACTAGAGGGAACACTTTCTCCGTGAGGTAGAAATCCTTTTGTTATGCTGTGATTTGGGACCCTTTGTGACACGACAGACAAACCTCACAAATCCGATTCCAGTTCATATTTTATTTTACAACTATGAGAACCCCCAGAACCACATCCCGCTCCCCGGTCATACACGCAACCAGACTGAATGACAGCTCAGAAAAAGCTGCTCTCTCAGACAACGTTTTCAAATGAAAGTAACTCAAAACAGAACGACTCCTTAAATGTAAATGAGAACCTGTTACTCTATGATTTATCAAATTAATTTTTTTTATTTATTTCTGGAACAGGAACTTCTCCTCTGTCCCAACCACCTTTATAACTTCTGCAACTTGTTTGGCTTTCTTGTGCTTCGGCAGCCAGTGCTCTGTGTCAATAAAGGTTATCTCATTTTTTCTGAAAATAACTACAACAACATGGAATTCCCTGCTGAGGATGTTGCGTGACCAAATATGGTTAATTGAGGGTGTTTCTGTATGTTAATGACAGTGAACGGACACGAGCACCTGGGTACTCGCAGGTGGGATTTATCATCAGACGATTGCACAAGAACGTGCGTACAAGAGGCCAATGCACGTTTCATAAATCAGGAGTACACACACCCTAAATTTCATTTGTAGGAAGGAATATACAGTAGGAACGTTTGTACGAGCATTTTGATAAATGAGGCCCCAGGTCTCGATTTTGGCCGTGGTTGGGTGTTCATGGGTGTATCTATAGGTTCACAATGGTCATTTATGTGTAGTTTTGTGAGAATCAAATCTTGCATGTTTTAGTTACAGAAAACCATCTTTAAAGGGGTGGAGCTAGTTATTTCAACAAATGACCACATGAATGTGTTGGCAGCGTTTGTGTGATGACAAAAAGCAAGTTTGGTACGGTTGTGAACTTGACTGTTGATGTTACAGTTTTTCTCAAATGCTAAAACAATGGCTGAAGCAGGACTAAGAGTCCGTCCAAACCTGAGTAGGTTCACCGTGGCCACCATTATCAGGGCATTCAGATAACACAACAGGTATTGCACTCTATTGCTTTCTTTGTCACAATACAGTTTCACAAGCCTGTGAAATTGGTTTCAAATCAGTTGTTATTGTAAAACATGTCAATTGACAACACATGTTTCTTTCTTTAGAGTTGAAAGAATGCCACAGAGGTGGGAGGATTGCCATATTTACAGTGGCACAAGAAACCATCATTGTGGATATGGTTTGTGAGAACAACCTCATCAGACTCCGGGAGATCAGAGACAAAGTCATTGCCGATAATGTCAACTTTGAGCGCATTGATGATCTCAGCTTGGCCACAATAGACCAAGTTCTCCGGCGCCAAAAGATGCGGATGAAACGGGTCTATAGGGTTCCCTATGAGTGCGACACAAAGGCCTACATTACGAGTATGTGCAAGTAGGTATACATCCATGTTCACAGTACAGTTAGTGGATATACTGTGTTGCTCAGTGGCCTACATTAGTTTTGGACAATACTGTGCTACCTGATTGACTGTTCTGAACACCTGTGCACTTTCACATTTTCACAGAAAATATTACAGTTGGACGCGATGGTCAGACCTCATGAGTACCTCTTCCTGGATGAGGCTGGCTTCAACCTGCACAAACGAAGGCAAAGAGGCCGTAACACCATTGGCCAAAGAGCCATCACTGAGGTTCCTGGCCAACGGGGGGGGGGGGGGGGGGGGGGGGTAATTTTACTCTTTGTGCGGCCATGGGTTCGGAGCGGCTTGTCCACCAGCATGCTGTCCTTGGGTCTTTCAACACCCAACATCTTCTCACCTTCCTAGAGGAGCTAAAAGACATCCTCCTGGACCGCCAACAACACCATCCTCGGCCCGCACATCACATTTATGTGATCATTTGGGACAATGTCCGCTTCCACAGAACAAACCAAATCAGAGTGGTTCACCACCAACAGTAACCACTTTTCAAACATCTGTCTGCCACCCTACTCCCCTTTCCTTAACCCTATAGGAGTTCTTCTCATCGTGGAGATGGAAGGTGTATGACAGACAACCATACACTAGAGAGAATCTCCTAAGGGCAATGGAGCTGGCCTGTGGTGACATCCCAGTGGAGGCCTTACAAGGATGGATTCGCCATTCCAGGGCGTTTTTCCCGCGGTGCCTGGCAAGAGACAATATAGCCTGCGATGTGGATGAGGTGATGTGGCCCGATGCAGCTCAGCGACATGATGCCACACAGTCATTGTGGTGTGTGTGTTGTGAATAAAGTAAATAAAAAAATTTCACACCCTGCTCATGTTTTCAAGAGTACTATTGTGTGCAATAGATTCTGTTTTTGCATTGAGCTGTGTTACAGTTGTGTACATGCAGAATTTTCTATAGATTTATACTCTTCATATGAAACTCACAAATCTAAATGCCTGATCCTCTGCAGAGATCTAAGAAGATCCGTAACTGTAAAGTTTCTAAAAATGGGCAAATTGGCAGTTATGAAACAAAGAACCTTCTCACAAATTGAGTATTGTGTTTTCAATTGTTTTGCTGTAGTGTGCAACGATGTGTATAGTGTTTACATTTTTGAAAGGTTCGAGCTGCTCTTTTGGTGTGAAAGTATGAGTTTTGAAGTGAGAAGGTGTGGTTGTGTTTATGTAGTTTTAGAAAAGGGTGTTGTGTTTAGACATTGGGGAACATAGAGGAAACGTTTGTGAAATGTGTTTTAGCATTTGAGAAACTGTATTAAAGTAGCCTGGCAAGCCAGACTAAATAAATGTATTATTTAGTCTGGCAAAGCTCCATTGACAGCTCTCGGTTGTGGGGCGGGTTCTACCGTTGTCTTTCAAATGATCTCCGCATTCCACTGGACAAAATGAATGTGACATACTCTTGTTTCACTCTGTTGCATCATTTCACCCACCAGGCAAATATAGCGCCCTGATTGGCCCACAAAGCGGATAAAGCTCTGTGATTTGTTAACTAAGCAGAGCACTATCCACCATTATGGACCAATCACAGCTCTTTGTGTTTGAAACCCCTCTAGAGAGCTGTGATTGGCTAGCCAGAGTCCTGGTAGGAGCTGCAGAGGTTCCAATGGAGCATGCCCAAACTTTGCAAAGCAAGAATTTGGTCTAGTTCACTAGGCTAGTTATTAAAGAGCAAGTCACCTCCTACCAGAGTATTACTCGACTCCCACTTCCTGCTTGAAAAACGCAACAAATGCTGTTGCCTAACAGACCGAGAGGGCGGAACCGCTAACAAATACACACACACACACACAGGATCACAACAACATTTTGACATCATATGGTACCAGCTAACATTCTAAGGTACCTCTTAGCCAATAGCGATGGCAGATTTAATTTCAAAGTGCAGTGCAGATTTTTTGTTTTAGGCAGAAAATTAAAATTTTAACTCAAATGCACTGAAGCGCAAAACTATTGACTACAGGTGTCTGCAGCACATTTAGACACGCATTTTTATAGTTTATCAGGAAAAAAAAGTTGATTTGGGGGTGACTTGCTCTTTAAAGTACAAGATCTGCTCGGGTGCAAGATCAGCTCGGGGTCCGTCGACTGCCCATGACGTCAAAGTAGTTGATTGGCTGAACATGAACCTTACGGAATTACGTAATCACGTTACGTTGTTATCACGTTACGTTGGTCCAGGCAAATCTTTCTGTTGGAAAGATGGACAACTTTTACAAAGAAATCCATCATTACCTCTTTGAAAATACACTTTTAGCATAGAGCTGCATGTATATTAGGGCTGAGCGATTAACTGCATGTGCAATTAAATTGCGATGTGAAAAGATTTTCTAATCGCAAAGGCTGCAATTATGCAGGGAGTGGTTAGCGCAATGCTAATATACGTGGAAAAACCCATACTGTAGGAATGCTAATGCTAATATCACAGATTACATTGTTACAAATTATGAATTAGAAAAGTGCCAAATAATTACATTTGTAATCTAATAGAAAGTAAAACTACCATCAATCAAATAAGTACAGACAGGTATTTTAGTAAAGCCAGAAAACTTTTAACTCCAGAGTTTTGGCTATAGCAGCTATGAGCGTACCTGATCTACGCATGGACAAGACGTCAAAAACTTAACACAAAACACTTCAATAAAAGGGACACACTTTTTTCCTGCAAATACAATTTCACAGGGGTTGCCAATACCTATGATCCTTCAAGGGATGTGCTCAAAGAGGAGTTCAACATTATGAATACAATATAGTGTTTTATTTTACAAATACCATTACAAACACAAATGTACGTCTTAATAAACATTATTCTAATAACGAAACTGCTAAATTCTTTCCAACAGTATAGATGTGTATTTTGTCCGAGTGGGTTTGCCGTACTTTGACGTCATCGGCAGTCGAAGGACCCCAAGCCAATCTTGCACCCGAGCAGATCTTGTACCGACACCGCCTGTGATCACCAGCATGTTATGACTAAGCTATAATATAAACACGGATGTGATAATAGTGTTATTTTACACCTTACTCTTATTCTAACAACAAACTCATTGTCCCAAATTTAAACTTTGAATGTTTCATATTTGAATTAGGCATTGCGTACAAGTCATAAATCTATTCAGTGCTCATTTTAGCTGCTTTTCAGTGATTGTTTTTACATGACTCACATTTGGTTCAGATCAGAATGTAAAAATAGTGCATTTGCGCCATCTAGTGGATAGTTGAGTGAGTTCACTTACTAAAACCCAACTTACACACGGGGTACAAAAACTATGATTTCATAGGACTGCCAAGGATTATAAAGTAATTTAGAACAACGCCAAACATTCAGTGCGTCCAATGTCTTCAACCTGCAACCCCGTCAGGCGCTTGAGGTTGTAAATGTATCTTCAAATGCATAAAAATAAATAAATACGAAAAATTGTCAACACACAAATATACAATGAGGTTTATTTAATCTGTGATAGTTTAAGATGGAGATTTCAGAATGACGTAACAGAAAAGTGTATCACCAAAGCACACCAAAAATACACAATAATCACACACCCACTCCCTCATGACATAATACAGATGAGGAAAAGAGAATAAGTGACAGCACAAAGCAAATATAGATCGTATTTGCACATTTACAAAATGCCTCTACATGTCCAATTAACCAGAAACTGAGATTAATTAGTAATTTAAAAATAAATCCAGGTCATTTCCAAAAGGTTCACCTCATTTTGGGGATAACAACATTTCCGCTGGTTGCAATGGGGATCAGGATTTTTCGCTGGTCCATTCGTAAATACTTTTCAATGAGCACCTCCACTGGCATGTTTTCATTCACGTGACCCTGTCTGCAGAATGCAGAAACAAAGAAGTTACGCTAATAGAAGGAATAATGCAAAAAGCGCACATTTAAAAATATATAATGCTGTTAAGATGCATTAGAAATTGAAGTTCCATCCATCCATTTTCGGCTGCTTATCCCTCTCCCCAGCCACTTGAGCCAGCTCATCCGGGGGGATCCTAAGGTGTTCCCTGGCCAGCCGTGAGACAGTCTCTCCAGCGTGTCCTGGGTCTTCCCTTGGGTCTCCTCCAAGTTGGATGAGCCTAGAAAACCTCACCAGGGAGGCGTCAGGAGGCATCCAAACTGCCACCTCAACTGGCTCCTCTCAATGTGGAGGAGCAGCAGATCTACACCGAGCCCCTCCTGGATGACTGAGCTTCTCACCCGATTTTTAAGGCTCAGACATCCTGAGGAGAAAACTCCGCCGTTTGTATCCGCGATTTCATTCTTTGGTCACTATCCAAAGCTTGTGACCGTGAGGGTTGGAATGTAGATCAACTGGTAAATTCGCCCCCGGCTCAGCCCTCTTCACTGCGACAGACCGGTACAACACCCCCATTACTGCAGATGCAGCACCAATACGCATGTCGCTCGTCAAAGAGAACCTAAGATACTCAAGCTCCTCCACTTGGAGCAGGACCTCATCCCTGACCTGGAGAAGGCATTCTACCCTTTTCTGACTCAAGACCATGGTCTCGGATTAGGGGAGCTGACTCTCATCCCAGCTGCTTCACACTGGGCTGAGAACCACTCCTGTGAGGGCCAGAGATCACATTCTGATGAAGCCAACAGGACCACATCATCTGCAAAAAGCAGAGACTCAATCCTTAGGCCACCAAAACAGATCCCCTCAACAACTTGGCTGTGCCTAGAAATCCTGTCCATAGAAGTTATGAACAGAATCTGTGACAAAGAGCAGCCTTGGCAGAGTCCATCTCTCACTGGAAATGACCCCGACTTACTGCCGGCAATGCGGACCAAGCTCTGATAGTCATACAGGGACCTAACAGCCTGTATCAGAGGACCTGGTACCCCATACTCCCAACATATCCCCCACAGGGCCCCCCGAGGGATGCAGTCGAACGCCTTCTCCAAAAACACATGTAGATTGGTTAGGCGAACTCCCACGCACCCTCCAGGACCCCCTGAGGATATAGAGCTGGTCCAGTGTTCCAGAGCCAGGACGACTACTACAGAAACTGAAGCTGAATAACAAAAAACACTTGTGGCGAGCTGTGTGAAGAGGTTTCTCAAAGGTGTTTTCATTCCTGGGCATTAGAAAAAAAGCATTGCACAGAATCATACAAACCTTTTCAACAGGAGCACAGCATCTTCAAACTCAATGGTTTTTCTATTAGCATGGGCAGCATACGTCTCCAGGTCCTCCGCCATCCGGTCAAAAAATTTATCCATTCTGTCAAATCATTAGTATAAATAAAGGTCAAATAAACTATCAACAGCACCGCTTTCAGAATCAAATCCATCCTAAATTAGTCACGTCTGTTACTCACATCTCATTCAGAATGGGGTAAACATCTGCTGAGACCTTGGTTTTGGCAAAGTGTCTGAAGGTGCTCAATAGGTAGGACTTAGGGAGGACTCCTTTCTTACTAGCTGTCCGCGTTTTCCTTGGTCTCACCTGCTTGGGTTTAGCTGCAGGTAAACCTGTACTTGTACCACTAGAGACATTAACGACCCGTCAGCCAATTAAATAAAAAACCTAGATAACTTTGTTCCATAATGCCTACACTTTAAATAAACAATTGGGTTGACGGGAAAATAAATGCTACTTGCCTTGTTGGAACATTCTTAAAAACAAAAGGGGACGCTGCAGGATCAGACAGAAAGATCTTTTTCTCTTTGACAAATGCCGGAGTCTTGCAGGGAAGGTCTGAAGGAGTCAGAAAATAATCATTTTGATGTTCTTGAATGTCAAAAGGAAGCAATATACTCAAACTAACCTTCTTCTTCATCTAGGTCATCATCACACTCGTCCTCCTGACCAGCATCCTCCTCAGACGAATCGTTACTCCGGTGCTCATCGACTTGAATATCCTGGGTTAACTCAAGACAAGGAAACGAGGCTTTAGTTCCAGATGCAGGAACGTTTTCTGTGTCAAACACGTCGCCTTCATCTTGCACTGATAGTTTAGATGAGGCCGAGCTCCCAGTTCTAGTCCGTCTGCGGGCGTGGTTTTCCACTTCTGCACTGGCATTAACACCAGTAGAAGTGTGTGCTTTGGACCAGCCTGAAGAAAAACAAAAGGAAATTGAAAGCAAAAAGCACATCTAACAAATGGACTAATAGTTGTTTTCTGTTTCAATGGCTGAAACTAATTTCACATTAACTCTGATCTACAAATAAACATTTCCCTTTGCTGGAGAAAACATCTTAATGTTTTACTTTAGGAGCGGTAGGAAGGGTCTGACTTTTACCTGCTTCAGAGGCTTCAGCAGCATCCTCCCTCACCTCTGGGACGGGGACAACGGGCACACCCTCAGATCGACGAGCCCTTCGACTGATGTGACTCGAGTCCTGTTCCATGTGTTCCAAAGCCTGATCTTCCTCCTCTCTTTGCTCATCATTGTCATCTTCTGTCTGAGACGTAGCCACATCTTCCTCATCTTCAGACTGAGCCTCATCTTCGTCATCACCTTGAAATGGGACACTTGCTACCGCATGTTCAGGTAGAGGGTCCTGTGCATCCTCCTCTTCCTCAGAGAGAAAACTTTCAATATCTTCAGATTGAGAGTCAGGAACATGCTCTTGTGTTTCAGCAACTCCTTGCTCTTCCTCAGTTTGAGAGTCGGGAGAAACCTCCTCTTCCTCAGTCAAATCATCACCAGACGCACCTTCCTCTCCAGTTTGGGCCTCCACTTCCTCAGCACCATCATCTGTCTTACCAGTCTCAGATTCAGCTGCAGCCTCCTCTTCCTCAGTAAAATCATCATCAGACACACGTTTCTCTCCAGTTTGGGCCTCCACTTCCTCACACTCAGCACCATCATCTGTCTCAGATTCAGCTGCAGCCTCCTCTTCCTCAGTAAAATCATCATCAGACACACGTTTCTCTCCAGTTTGGGCCTCCACTTCCTCACACTCAGCACCATCATCTGTCTCAGATTCAGCTGCAGCCTCCTCTTCCTCAGTAAAACCATCATCAGACACACGTTTCTCTCCAGTTTGGGCCTCCACTTCCTCACACTCAGCACCATCATCTGTCTCAGATTCAGCTGCAGCCTCCTCTTCCTCAGTAAAACCATCATCAGACACACGTTTCTCTCCAGTTTGGGCCTCCACTTCCTCACACTCAGCACCATCATCTGTCTCAGATTCAGCTGCAGCCTCCTCTTCCTCAGTAAAATCATCATCAGACACACGTTTCTCTCCAGTTTGGGCCTCCACTTCCTCACACTCAGCACCATCATCTGTCTCAGATTCAGCTGCAGCCTCCTCTTCCTCAGTAAAATCATCATCAGACACACGTTTCTCTCCAGTTTGGGCCTCCACTTCCTCACACTCAGCACCATCATCTGTCTCAGATTCAGCTGCAGCCTCCTCTTCCTCAGACGTTGACATCACTTCAGCATCATCAGCCACATTAGCTTTACTTTGCTCAGCCTGAAATTCAGCGACATCTTCTTGCATAAGAACATCAGAAGCATTTTCATCAACTTCAGATGAAGCTGCATCCTTTTCTTCACTCGGAAACATGTCCGCTGTATCTTTTGCCATCTCGCCGAGCTCCTCTTCCTGTTCTGCATCAACGACGTCCTGAAGCTGCGAGGACATGCCACTGTGTTTATCCTCAGTAGCGACGACGGAGAAGCCAGAGACCATCGCATCAGGCAGGTCATACAGCGCCGTGTTGCAGTTCATGATATCAGCCTCGCCGAGTTTGCTCGGACCCAGTGTGAACCCTTCAAAGTTGGTAACTTCACTGAGATTTCCCTCCATAAAACCATGGCTGCTCACATCTAGAGCGGGTGAGGGAAGAAAATCAGTCAGTTGTTGGTTATTTTTATTCATTTTAATTTGGAAACAAAAATGTTTTGAAAAACCTACACTTATGATTCACTTATGTTCAGAGCATCACTGGTTGCTTATCAGGATGCTGTGAGGTCTGCTAGAACTGCCTATTTTGCAGACATCATTGAAACAAACTCCAAGAATCCCAAGATTCTCTACAAAACATTGAACTTTGTATCAGAGAGCCCACCTGGAGCGAGTACTCCATGCTTTTGTCATTTCTAGGCTTGATTACTGCAACTCTCTATATGCAGGACTGGGTCAGTCATCACTGTGCCGCCCACAGGTTGTGCAGAACAGCACAGCCAGGTTTCTGACTGGGACCAGGAAACGGGACCACATCAGTCCGGTTCTGGCCTCCCTGCACTGGCTTCCGGTCTGTTATGTTCAAAATTTAAACTCCTCGTCTTTGTTTACAATTTCTTCCAGGGTAGTGCTCCCCCCTATCTGGCCACGCTCCTGAACAAACATTCCCCATCACGCGCTCTGCGCTCCTCTGACCAAGGCCTGCTCACTGTCCCTCGTTCTAGGTGTCGTACTCACGGGGACCGGGCTTTCTCAGTCCTAGCCTCGTCACTCTGGAACCAGTTGCCACCCTCAGTCAGGCTATCCCCATCTCTGCCAGCCTTTAAGAGTCACCCCCTCCTCCGCTTGACATTCCCTGAATGTGTTCGGGTTCGGCCTTCATTTATGTTGATTTTAATTCCCTGCTTTCATTGGTCTCTTTATCTCTTGTTTTACCCATTTGTTTTCTACTTTAATATTTTTACCTGTTTTTCTCATGTACCGTGTTCAACGCCTTGGGCTTCCCAACAGGCAATTTATAAATAAAGCTTTGATTGATTGTGCAGCCCAAAACTCAGACAAACGTAAGGATTAATAAAACATTCAACAATTAAATGTGCACTTGTTTCCTGTAAGTCGCTGCTGCATAAAATCATTCTGTAACATTTTTACCTTTCTTTGATCTTCGTTTTACATAGAAAAGAAAAAAATTAGTAAAATGCACCAAAAGTTTTATGTATGTTGTCTTTAAATTAAACCACACACACAACATAAAAACTGCAAACATTTGCTAGAGTGAAGAGATGATCACCTCCCATCTGTCGCTTGCTCACAGCAGCACCAAAATCCTCCTCTGAGACTTTTCTACGGTTAGACACTTTCCTCTGGAGCCCCCTTTTCTCAGTCTCAACATCAGCAAACGGTGTTTTTAGAGTCAAAGAGGTGGAGCTGAAAATCAGATAGGACACGCAACACGTGAAACTATTGAGCTGATGCAGGTTTGGTTTTATATATAAACAGCATAAAGTCAGAATAATAATTGTAAAAGGACGTTTTAGCTCTGTAGCCCAGCTACAGGTGCACGTTGCTTCCAGCTGCAATCATGGAAGCAGGAAGGGGCTTAAAGGTGCATGAAGCGAGGACATCCTGTGGTCAGATTTGGGTACTGCAATCAAAACAAACGTGTCGATACTTACTCCCATCCAATCAAAAACACAGACCCAGGCACGAGCGAAGACGAGTCATGCACATTAAGTTAATTATAGATCAATTCATGTCACTGCAAAATTGAGTTGTTGGTAATTGAAAAAGTAGCTTGAGATATTTTTAGAACTGACGATTAGTTTCAAATTCAGTGTTAGCTCAATGTTAGCCTGTAGCCTGCTTTACCCGATGTTAAAGTAAAAAAAAAAAAAGTATGTTGCAACTTTTTAGGGGTGCAAGAAATAACTTCTAGGTCACTCCTTTTGCTGGTTTCCCTTTACACAACACTGCTGATCTTTGTGTTTAAGACTTGGCAACATTGAGAGCTCACATCTGACTGGCTGTGGAGCCAGGAAGTCTGGCAGCAGAATGAAATTAAATCATTAAACCTCTACATTAAAAGGTTGTATCGAAGTTTACCTTGACAAAGAAAGGGACGAATGATCATATGATGCATCTTCAACTCCCTCTTCAACATCTGTAACACAGAGACACCATGACGCATGACAGCAGCCCTAATGTGTGCATCTATGATGACAAACTCTTAAGAGTTTATCCGATCTCTAGACCTAGAGTCATCCAATAGAAGTTTAACCTTTACCTTTTACCGCTTTCAGTCTCTTTTCAAAGGCGGTTACGTTAAGGCTCCGGCATGGTCTCTTTCTGCTCAGTCCCTTCGCCACGCTCCCAATGTTCCCAATGGTTATATCAGGGAGCTCCAGCTCTGACAGCTCAGTGCTGTGAATCAAGAAAATATTGACTTTTCACTGCATGTCATTCTTTTGACCTGAACAGCTGACATAAAAAGCTCATGAAAGAGGAAAATGGAGGATTATTCCTTACAGTGAACATTAATGCAACATCTAAAAAGGTAAATTGTTCACCTCGGATGTGTTCTGGTTGTCTCTTCAGCTGATTGGGGTTCAGGTTCTTTAGGGGGTTCAGTCTTATGAACAACAGGGGATTTCACAGGATCTGAAAAGTATGAGAAAGAGAAAGTAGGTTAAAAGACATTTTGCAATAGCAAACAAAACAGCTTGTAAATATGCATACCTGTCTGCAGGATGTTTCTGAGTAAATGTCTGGGAGTGGCTACATCACTCAAAAGCATTGAAGTTGAAGAAGGCACTCTTGAGAGCATGACTGAGACGGTCCTTCGGTCAGTGGGAGGCTGGGATTTTCTGGCTATACTCTGTAAGAAACGGGACAAGTTAAAAAAATAAATTACTAATAATAACAATAATAATAAACACACACATACACAGTGGGGCAAAACGTATTTAGTCAGCCACCAATTGTGGAAGTTCTCCCATTTAAAATGAGTGACCTGTAATTTTCATCAAGAGAAAAAAATATCCAGAAAAATCACATCATCTGAAAATCACTCAGACAACGGCGAACTGAGGAAGAGATGCTGGACATACCATTGTGGGAGGACAAATGCTTACATGGGATGTACCACAGACAGATGACTGAAGTGGCAGATATCACAAAATTCTACCAATGGCTAGAAAGAACAGGGGTCTCATTTATCAAACATTGCGTAGAATCCTTACTAAAACCGTACTTAAGCTCAACAAAAAAAAAAAAAGTACTTACGCCAAGTAGGTTTGTGATCTATCAAACATGGAGTACGCACAGCTGCATGCAATCTCTGCTTCATAAATCAGAAACTATCTAGAATGTTTCTCAGCTGCTGGACGATGGCGACTGTAGATCAAGGCAGATCAAGGAAGCACAATTTCACAGAAGCAGAAGTTGAGGTACTTGTGGGTGAGGTGGAGAAATGAAAGGAAGTACTTTTGCAAAACAAATAAGAGAAAATACACGGAGTGGCACAGCGTTGCTGAAGCCATCAATGTTGTGAGTTCTTCAGAGAGATCTGTGACGGATATTAAAAAAAATGGTCCAATTGGGATTTGATCCCCAGACTCCCAGGTGAAAGTCACATGCGCTAACCAGTCAGCCAAACCGAGATCTCCCCTGTATGATCGATCAGGTCACAGTGACAGGACACGCACTGTCACAGACGCATGACATTCTGTCTCAATCTGTCCCCCTGCTGATATTCTGCATTCCATATTCTGTGCTTCAGGCTATGTGTGTGTGTGCACGCACGTGTGTGTGTGCGTGTGGGGGGGGGGGGGGGGTCTTGTTCTTTGTGAAAACAAAGCAGTACAAGTGATAATGCTGCAGGATTTCATAAGTTTATCCTTCTCAGCAGCAGCACTGCAGGTGCTCTCCATGTCCAAAATGTGCGTAGGCCAGGTCCTTAGTCAGCTTAAAGTTGTGCACATTTTTCTGCTAAGTCTTCTATCATAAATCCCAAAGTCTGCGTGGAAAGTTATTTACACAGTTTTCCAACACCGTTTGTGCGTAAGCACGCTTGATATAAATGAGACCCCTGGTGTGAAGGACAGCACAGAGGCACTCATCATGGCTGCACAGGAACAGGCCCTGAACACCAGAGCAATAGAGGTCAAGATCTACCACACCAGACAAGGTGTAGACTATGTAAAGAGGCCATAACAGCAGGGTGTAAAATGCTGGCAGGTAAAGCATACATGGAACGCCACAACCAAGAGGCTGGCATTGTGTACAGAGACATCTGTACAGAGTATGGACTGGAAGCCCCAAGGTCAAAGTGGGAAACACCCCCTAAGGTGGTTGAGAACGAGAGAGCCAAGCTACTGTGGGACTTCCAGATCCAGACCGACAAAATGGTGATGGCGAACCAACCAGATATTTTGGTGGTGGACAAACAACAGAGGACAGCTGTTGTGGTTGATGTGGCAATACCAAGTGATGCAACATCAGGAAAAATGAACACGAGAAACTAGAGAAGCACCAGGGCCTCAAAGAACAACTTGCGAAAGCCTGGAGAGTGAAGACATCGGTGGGCATCAGAGCAGTAACCCCCAAACTGAAGGAGTGGCTGAATCAGATCCCAGGAAGAACATCAGACATCTCATTCCAGGAAAGTGCAGTTCTAGGAACAGCTAAGATACTACAGAACCCTCAAGCTCCCAGACCTCTGGTAGAGAACCTGAGCTTAGAAGGATGAGACCACCAAACAAACCAAACATGTGTTGATCGCCACGTCCTCACCTCACGGATGTTCTGTCTCAGACTGCGCCTCAGGATGTCCTGTGGGGTTTTGGTTTCAGCATCTCTCCTCCTGCTTTGTCTGCTGCTTCTCCGGAGCCCACTGGTACTCACTTCCTGGGACTGACTGAGAACGAGACAGCGCACAAACTCATAATTGCATACTAAATGTAAAAAACACGCATTTGTTCGTTAAAAATATAAAGTAGTTCGTGATTTTGGTTTTAAAGCGAAGCATCTTCAGGCTGTTGAAAGTTAATACTTCCATCGCAACCTGAGGCGCTGTCAGTATTGTGATTTCAGTTTCAGCAACAATCACCTTAGAAATAAAAACAATACCTGCGAGTAACAGGAGTTTGAGGGGACTGGGTGCTGAGGATGCGTTTCAGCAGCACCCGAGCAGATAAATCCTCCGTGGGGTCCATTGGTCACCGACACAAAGAAAGAGAAAACTCTACATTCACTGAGTCCAGCTGAGAGGACACAGACAACTAAACAGCGTCGTTTAATTTAGTTTTTTCCCCCGACAAACGCATCGTACTCTTAACCGTTCTCTGCTTGTTTTTTCTCACAGTCCCGCGTTATTTTTGAGTGAAACCTCGCGAGAATAAAACGGGTTCTTTCTTCTTCTACGATCTTAAAAAGTCACTACAGATGAGTCAACGGCGTTATACTGCCCCCTACCTGGCTGGTTTGTCTGGTTTCACAAACCTTATTGCACTCTAGAAGCTGAATAAACAAGGGCATGATAATATATAATAATAATTAATATAATAATAAATTACTTGTGTCAATTTATAGCGGTTTTTATCAGCTTTTGCATCTGTTGAGAATATTTCCTGAAGAACCATTTTAAACTACATCAAATATAGTAAACAAGCTACTGACTTTTGTTAGTTTTCTCTGGCTCCACCCCAGGTTAGTCATTTGCCTGTTTTGGTGTTTCCTTTCTAAACTATCTTCTACAGCTGAGGTGAAACATGTTGCTGACTGAAAACATTTGAAAAGAACACCCTCTTTTAAAAGAGGCTGTCTTATCTGCTGTTTTGATGTATGATCTGAGGACCCGCTCGAAAATGAGATGATACATCTCAAGCGGTTTCTATCCTCATAAAATCTAAGTTAAATAAATAAAAGAATAGAAATCCGAATCAGGATATCTCTGTAGGAAAAGCTAACAGAAGCTTTATGGAAGTGTAAATATAAATCTGAAATGTAAATATTAGGATAAAGACACAATCAGGTTACTAAGAGCTTCAAGAGCCAATTGCGTTCAAGCCTAAACCAAACCGTTTCCCTATAAGGGATAAATACATTTGACCTTTGACCTTTTGTTTTCATCATGTGAGATACAAGTCGCTAATTTCAGGACAAATAGGAGATTTACAGTTTTAACGAACGCAGAAAGCCTAACACTTTGCTGTGATCAGACTTCACATACACCCTGAATTCAAGTTTACTACTTTTTTTATATAACTGAGAAAGCACTAGTAATTCACTTTCACTTTTATAATTTCTGTCACTTTTTATAATCTCTAGCATATTGGTCTGAATATTTGAGCTGTAAATTTTTGAAGCATTCAAAAAAATTGCGGTTATGAAATTAAAATAAATAAATAAACCAACAAGACTCACAGCTGTAATAATTTTAATTATTGATAATAAATCAAACCAAAAGATAGTATTTCACAAACAGGAAGCAGGTGGTAGCCTGCTTTTATTCATATAGTCTTCCGTATGTGGACAAGCCATGTCTTCTTTCGTACTAGATGTTAACTACCAATTAGATCTATTCAACATGAATTCAATCTCAGAGATGTTTGTTTTGCCCCCAAAAAAAGTGCAAAGCCTCTCATACGAGTGGGATGTGAACATTAGAAGTCTGGCCGATCCTTCTTCAGCTCGGAGTAATCCATATTAACAGCAAACAGCTGGAAAAAACACAGTGAGAGCAAAATCCACTCAGAGGCAAAACACACACAAATGGAAACTGAAGCATAATTTACAGACATCTACCATATTGGGTAGTACCGTGGGTACCGAAAGTATTCAGACCCCTGTCTAGTTTTTACAATTATTTTGCAGCCATTTGCTAAAATCAATTACATTCATTCCCGCATTCATGTACACACAGCACTCCATATTGACAAAAACACAGAATTTTTGAAATATCTGCAGATTTATTGAAGAAAAACTGAAATATCACATGGTCACAAGTATTCATACCCTTTGCTCACGATTTAGTAGAACATCCCTTTAAGCTAATACAGCCACAAGTCTTCTTGGTAAAGATGCGACAAGTTTGAGATCCTCTGCCATTCCTCCTTGCAGATCCTCTCCAGTTCTGTCAGGTTGGATGGTGAAGGTCTCTCCAGAGATGTTCGGTTGGGTTTACATCAGGGCTCTGGCTGCGCCATTCAAGAACAGTCACAGAGTTCCCGTGAAGCCACTCCGTTGTTATTTTAGCTTCAGCCCAGTCTGAGATCCTGATCACTCTGAAGAAGGTTCTTGTCCAGGATATCCCTGTACTTGTCTGCATTCATCGTACTTGCAACCAGTCGTCCTGTCCCTGCAGCTGAAAACAGCCCCACAGCATGATGCTGCTACCGCCATGCTTCACTGTGGTGGACTGTATTGGACAAGTCAGTGCCTGCTCATCACTGAATGAATCTGAATGAATTTGTCAATATGGGGTGCTGTACATTAATGCAACACATGTTGCTTAATAAGGAAAATAATTAATTAAAATGATTTTAGCAATTGGCTGCAATATAACAAAGGGTGAAAATTTGACGGGGGTTTGAATATCTTCTGTACCCACCATACTAAATTTACTGAAGATTTCTACTTTATACTGCTGATTGGGCTCCATCTTGTTCCAGGGCTCAGGGTTGTTTGTACGATCCCATCTTGAGAGGAAAACAGCAAATTTGTTATTAAAACACACACACATACAGAGAGAGAGAGAGAGAGAGAGAGAGAGAGAGAGAGAGAGAGAGAGAGAGAGAGAGAGAGAGAGAGAGAGAGAGAGAGAGAGAGAGAGAGAGAGAGAGAGAGAGAGAGAGAGAGAGAGAGAGAGAGAGAGAGAGAGAGAGAGAGAGAGAGAGAGAAATTGATAAAGTGCTGTAGAAGGAACAGCCAGCTAATGGGAAACAGCCCCTGCTGATACTTACGAGACATCAGGATTTTTCAGGGCCAGCCTGGTCAGGTACAGCATGCTCATGGTTGCCCCTCCACCGATGAAGACAAAGAGGGGAATCAGCTATGATGATAATAATGATAAAAATAAATAGCCTAATAATAATAACACATTTACTTCTTTAAACAAGCTTAAACTGAAACATCCAGCAATATGCAGAAATGCAAGTAAAAGTCTTAATGAAAACATCCAGAGAAAATGGAAAAAAGACATTTTAAGGATAATTTTAAGTATGAAATAAAAATATGCAAGAGTTTTTGCATCATTGTTTCCAGGCAACAGTCAGGAGCAGCGGGGGACAAACGCATTTCAGGTCTATTTTTATGGTTGCTGCCGTAAAGCAAAGTGTTTCACCCCGTCGTCCTTGGATAATCAGACTTCAGTCAGGCCTGTGAATATCATAAAGATACGTGCTGCAGCGACACGCATGCATGGCCGCACCCCCCGGACCTTCACAATAATAAATTAATCTGCTGGGTCTGATGATGAACGGGCACACACCAGGTGACTTTCCTTTCTGAAGCTGCACGCAGCAAAACACATAAAACTAGAACAAACGTACATATTATGCGTCATCACATGTTCAGAGACGGTGAGGAAATTTGCCTTTTTCCTAATCAAATCTGACAAATTTACGCACTAAAATTCTCAAAACGTTTAAATCCACATTGTTGAGCAAATCGTTTAAAATATAAATAGATTTATCAATGCCACATATGATAAGCAAGATCAATGTGTGACTGGATGGCCACACCGTTTTCCTCCTCCGCCTTGACTAAGATATAATGATTCAGATATAACGGCTATAAGAACGGAGCAGGACTTACAGAAGGATGGGTCTTCACTTGTTTGGCGATGACAGAAAAAAAGGACATGGCTCAGGATCTTCAGAGTGTGAGCAGAGGCAAATATCTATGAGGGCGGCGCGCGCACAGCCGCAGAGAACCTTCAACTAAAGGCTCGCAGCGCGCGCACGTACAGTCACACACGCGCACTCCTCCACTGATCAGCCAATCTCTCCTGCTGGATATCTGGACACCTGGACTACAGACTGAGGCGTGCATGGTGTTCTTAAAGAGAACACGAACACACACACACACACACACACACACACACACACACACACACACACACACACACACACACACACACACACACACACACACACACACACACTATGAAATAACTAAAAGAATGTTAACATTCTAAAGCATCAATGAGCCAACAGCAGAAAGTACTTTAAACCTATAATAACATGCATCAATTTTCATTTACAATTTTGTTTAATAAATGTTTTTTTATTTATCTTTTTATAATCTAAGAGTCAAATCCTGTATACAGTGCTGGTTTCTTTATAAAGAAATTACAAAGAACAGCAAAAGGAGTTGGATCATTCCTTTATGATTGTTAGTAAGAACCAAAGAGCTGACTGAAAGAGCCACTGTCCCCATCACAGACTAAACTAACAGTGGCTGAAATCTAATTTTGCTCATAAATCTCTAACTGTAGATGCTACTAGACATCCCTGTCAAACCATCAAACCCAGAGGGGAAGAATCAACCTTGCTCCCTAGTGGGTCCAGGAATGTGTTTCAAGCCTCACTTGACACTGTCCTGTTTGGAAAATAGAAAACCTCCTCAGATAACAGTTTTCTGTTGAGTTACATAGTTTCCACCTTGCTGCAGTATGTTTGGAGATTAAAATATCTGTCAAGATTTGGCGACAAAACATAAGATAGTGAGTGAATGAATGAGTGAATGAATGGTTTATTGAACAAGCGAAATCAATATATATATATATATATATATATGGGAACTCAGCGTCAGAAGTGGAAAGCAGTCGGTGATAATACAAAGGCCAATTAACAATAAATAGTCTCACATCTGCCTTGTATACTGAAATTTTAAAATAATTTGTCTTTATCTAATAATTATTGTTTTCCCAATCAAGTCCTGTGGTGCAGCAAAACATCCAAATGTTTGACACAATAAGGAACACTGACACTACATCATGGAAGCAGCAGGTATAACAACCAGAGGTCTATCCCCATCATGCTGCATTCCTCCTGCACTCACAGGTAAGCCCAGAGTCCAGGAATATTTCCAGTGGGCTGATGGACCACTAGGGTTGATCATTTCTCACTAGACTCTGGCCACATCCGGTACAAATAGCTGTCCCCATCTAGTCCACAAGAGGTCAGTAAAAATTCAGATAAGAATAATTCTGCCTGTAAATCAAAAATCAGCTTTAGTAGTAGTAGTAGTAGTAGTAGTAGTAGTAGTAGTAGTTTACAGTGATTAAAATTCAAACCTGTGATGTTTGCATTAGCAAAAGTCAGATTTCTTGATGTAAAAAAATCCACTGTAATTCCCCTGACATTTCTCACCAACCACAACCTGATAATCCAGTATGGCTGCCACACAAACAGTAGTAAATGCTGAGATAAAACTTTTATTAAGGTTCAACTTCCATTAGTGAACGTCTTACTAATTAGTCCCAGATGTGGAGATGTCTTAAATCTGGACGTAATGGGTAGCCATTTTGTTTATTGAATAATTTTCAGCAACACGTCAAACACAAATGAAAACCAGCATTTTATTTTGTAAATTGGTCTTGCTTTTCTTTTCAAGCTGAGAAATTATTTGTTGCTGCAACTTTTGTCAGTAATGGTAAGTAAGTAAGTAGTAAAACTTTATTTGTATAGTTCCTTTCAAGGTAAAAACCACAAAGCACTTCACAAAGAAGAAAATAAAAAAATATATAACATAGTCAGGTACAAGAAAAAAATATGAAACAGAATCAATAAACAAGTGCAACAATTCAAACATAGGCAGCTTAGTACAGGTGAGTACCGACTCCTCAGACCTCAGAGACAGAGGAAGAGAATTTCAGAGTCTTGGAGCCATGGAGGAAAAGGCTCTGTCTCCTTTGGTCTTGAGTCTGGTTTTTGGGACAAAGAGCAGGCCTTTGTCAGAAGACTTCAAGGACCTGGATGGAGTGTGCAGTTGCACATAACTACTAATGTACACTGGAGTCTGTCCATGCAGGGCTCTCCAGGTTAGAACAAAAATCTTGAATTTGACCCGAAACTCCACGGGAGCCAGTGCAGTTGCATAAACAGAGGAGTAACATGAGAGAATCTGGATGATTTGGTCAGAAGTCTGGCAGCAGACTTTTGTACCGCCTGCAGCCAGTTTAAGGAGGTTTTTGATAAACATGTGAAAAGAGGATTACAGAAATCCAAGCGAGAGGAAACAAATGCATGAATTAATGCTTCCATTTCTGGACGAGAAACAATGGAGCCAAGTTTGGCGATATTTCTGAGGTGGTAGAAACAGGAACAGACCAGAGAACTGACATGATTGCCATGGGTGAAACCTGAATCAAAGGTTATTCCAAGGTTTCTAATGGAGGATTTAGTTAGGGCACCCAGTGGTCCAAGGATCTCCTTCAGCTCTACTGTTGGTTTTTCTGGAGCAAAGATGATTATTTCGGTTTTTTCCTCATTTAGTTGAAGAAAACTGACATCCATCCAGTTCTTTATTGGATTACTGGCATGTGTGTACACTCAAACCACAACCACCAACACACACACACACATACACACACACACACACACACACACACACACACACACACACACACACACATTTTTAGAAATTACGTTTAGGCCAATCGGACTTGAGATAGACCCTTGTGTAAAAGAGGTCCACTGGCCATATACATTCCCCAATCAAGTCATCTGTGTGTCCCCAACCTGTAGAATCCAAATGACGACCTTGTTATCTGTCTTCTCAGAATTATCTCAAGTATTAAGTCTTCCTGCTGGTGGGCGATGATAAGACTAAGCCTTTGTGAAATCCCAATTCAAAAAACAACAATTGCACGTTGTTCTTTCCTCTCAGAACCTTTACCTTCTAGTCCAGAAGGTCTGGACTGAACGGGGGAAGAGGTCCTGGACCTGGAATCAGTAGAATGATCTATGTTCAATTCTTCCTGGAAATGTCTAAAGGACACAAAGACAAGTGAATCTGCTTTTCTGGTAAATGGTAAAAGGTCTGTATTTGAATAGCGCCTTCTTGGAGTTGTACAACCCCCCAAGGCACTTCACAATACACAACCATTCTCACCCTGGTGGGGATGAGTTATGATGTAGCCACAGCTGCCCTGGGGTGCACAGACAGAGGCGAGGCCTGCCAAACACTGGCGCCACCGGTCCCTTCGACCACCACGATCTGCTTGTAATTGTGTCTAAAATTGGATTGGTGTTGCTGTTTTGGGCAGACCTCTTGCAAGAGACTTTTAATCTCAGTGTTTCATGGTTAGATAAAGGTTAATAATGTGTACAACTTTATTGCAGACCACTGCAAAAATGCACGCCATAAAATAAGCAAAGACCTTTATCAGGAGGGATGGGGACTTAAAGGCAGGTCTGGACAAACCTTTGTATCGTCATCTCCTGTTTACGTACGTTTGAATCCAGGGATAAAGGATGTCAGATTGCTTTACTTTGTCAAAATGTTGACTATTCAGAAAGAAAAGTACTCCAGCCCAACAATGTGAAAATAGTAATTTTGAACAGCTGTGTTTATTACAGAGAATGAGAAACAGTGTAAACAAACATTGAAGGATCCCTCCAATCTAAGCCAAGAGACAGGAACTACGAAGGAGAAGCATTAAAAATGATAAACAAAATTCTTTAAGGCATCAAAGGGTCATCATCTGACTAAGGCTGGAAGGATGGTCTCTTACAAATGGAAACTTGACAACTTTCTTAAATGTTAAAAAACTTAAATACCCATTGATTTCAGCTTGGAAGAAAGACTTAAAGAATATGTTCACAAATTTTTTTCATCACATTCGCAGTGGTCTCTTGTCTAAATGCATGTCTTGTGGGTAGATTTCTGTGGAAAAAAATAACTCTGGTTCTCCTGTTTCAGGAACTAAATGAGTCAGAGCAGATGCCAGCTGAAGAAAGCAGGATTTGGAGTCTCATTTCCTGATATTTGGACATCTGGCCTCTGATTGGATAACATCAGCATGACTCTACCACTGACGGTTTGCTCTGCAACTTTGATGTTTTATCTCCACAAATAACACAAGTCTGAAGGAATCCTACCATGTTTTAGAGTTGCTAATGCTAGTGGTTAGCTTCTACTAGCTGTAACGTGCTCTGCTCTCTACTGGATGCTAAATCAACAACAGGCTTGCCTGATTGCAAGCCAACAATGGGTTAGACCATGAATGTGGCTCCTCTAATCAGTTTCCCCCCTGACTATTTTCTATTGGGGACTAAAGCAGGAAATAGCGGTAGAAGACTATCTTCACCTTCAGCCTGCACGTTAAACTGAAGCCTCTTTTAGAAAACAATGCTGACAATGTGCCGCAACGCTTAGCCGCCATCAGGGACCCTTAGGTTGTATATAAGTGGTCAGACTGTGGCAGTGATGTGGTGCAATCGTGTCCTTTATACAAAAGACTACAGGATGGCGGTATAAAGGGGGTTTCGGGCCGTCTCTGCGCTGCTGCGGACTTCCGTTTATCTTAGACATAAATTGCTTTTTATTGTCATCAAAGTCGCTCCTAAAGAGGTCTGTCTTCCACAGTCCCCGTGCAGTCTCTGATTATCTGAGCTCCAGCCTTAACGGAGAGAAGCTCCTGGAGCACTGCATCGCTCCAGTTTATCATATCAGCTGGTTCTGTTTATAAAAGTGAAACTTACGGTCCGTGTTTACTTTTATTTCTATATAATTGCCGACCGATGGTGTGACGTTCACGAACGAATCTAATCTTTTGAACGGGTTTTCAAAGTGAACGATGAGAGCCGAGTCCTTGTAGAGAGCCATTCATCTTGTCTTCTGGTAACTAACCTCTCCAAAAGTCAGTAAAGTGACTATTTAAAAAAAATCACAAGTAAGAAACAGTTTCTCATTGAACTTGATCTTTAAGGAATGAAATTTTTTCTACATGTATTAATAGTCAATAACGACAAATGTTTTTCTTCTAATCATACAGGTCCTTCTCAAAAAATTAGCATATTGTGATAAAGTTAATTATTTTCTGTAATGCACTGATAAACATTAGACTTTCATATATATTAGATTCATTACACACAACTGAAGTAGTTCAAGCCTTTTATTGTTTCTAATACTGATGATTGTGGCATACAGCTCATGAAAACCCAAAATTCCTATATAAAAAAATTAGCATATTTCATCCAACCAATAAAAGAAAAGTGTTCTTAATTAAAAAAGTCAACCTTGAAATAATTATGTTTAGTTATGCACTCAATACTTGGTCGGGAATCCTTTTGCAGAAATTACTGCTTCAATGTGGCGTGGCATGGAGGCAATCAGCCTGTGGCACTGCTGAGGTGTTATGGAGGCCCAGGATGCTTCGATAGTGGCCTTAAGTTCATCTGGAGTGTTGGGTCTTACGTCTCTCAACTTTCTCTTCACAATATCCCACAGATTCTCTATGGGGTTCAGGTCAGGAGAGTTGGCAGGCCAATTGAGCACAGTAGGTCAGTAAACCATTTACCAGTGGTTTTGGCACTGTGAGCAGGTGCCAGGTCGTGCTGAAAAATGAAATCTTCATCTCCATAAAGCTTTTCAGCAGATGGAAGCATGAAGTGCTCCAAAATCTCCTGATAGCTAGCTGCATTGACCCTGCCCTTGATAAAACACAGTGGACCAACACCAGCAGCTGATATGGCACCCCAGACCATCACTGACTGTGGGTACTTGACACTGGACTTCAGGCATTTTGGCATTTCCCTCTGCCCAGTCTTCCTCCAGACTCTGGCACCTTGATTTCCAAATGACATGCAAAATTTGCTTTCATCCGAAAAAAGTACTTTGGAGCACTGAGCAACAGTCCAGTGCTGCTTCTCTGTAGCCCAGGTCAGGCGCTTCTGCCGCTGTTTCTTGTTCAAAAGTGGTTTGACCTGGGGAATGCGGCACCTGTAGCCTATTTCCTGCACACGGTGGCTCTGGATGTTTCTACTCCAGACTCAGTCCACTGCTTCTGCAGGTCCCCCAAGGTCTTGAATCGGTCCTTCTCCACAATCTTCATCTGGGTCCGGTCACCTCTTCTCGTTGTGCAGCGTTTTCTGCCACACTTTTTCCTTCCCACTGAGGTGCCTTGATACAGTCCTCTGGTAACAGCCTATTTGTTCAGAAATTTCTGTGTCTTACCCTCTTGCTTGAGGGTGTCAATGATGGGCGTCTGGACAGCAGTCAGGTCGGCAGTCTTACCCATGATTGCGATTTAGAGTAATGAAGCAGGCTGGGAGTTTTTAAAAGCCTCAGGAATCTTTTGCAGGTGTTTGGAGTAAATTAGTTGATTCAGATGATTAGGTTAATAGCTCATTTAGAGAACCTTTTCATGATAGTTAATTTTTTGAGATAGGAATTTTGAGTTTTCATGAGCTGTATGCCAAAATCATCAATATTAGAAACAATAAAAGGCTTGAACTACTTCAGTTGTGTGCAATGAATCTAATATATATGAAAGTATATATGAAAGTCTAATGTTTATCAGTGCATTACATAAAATAATTAACTTTATCACAATATGCTAATTTTTTGAGAAGGACCTGTATGCCCAACTTAGTGTGCAATTTAAAAAATAAACAATGCACTCTTATTTTAAAGGGCAAACATATTTTACTTAATTTCTTAACACAGACATTAAAAAGTATACAAAACACTCTGCAGTGATTATACTGGAAAGTCTAATTTCATAAATTACACAGAGGACAGTTCATCATTGTGTATTTATGTGGACAGAACCTGAGAGAACAGAACATTCCAAGCGTCCAACCAGAACAGAAATATGTATTGCTTGGAAAAATATACATATCAGTATTAATAAATGATACTAAAACTAGAGGTTAGTCAAAGATCGGTAAACTCTCCATACACACAAAAACCTGACATCAAACCCAGGAACATGTGGAAGAAACACCTCTCCAATAAAATCCCTCTGGTAGAAGTGCATAAAAGACCACCCGATACCATATTTCTGCCTCAAACACCAGCAGAACAGAACTAAATGTAACAGACTTTAGCTTATGTTGCAGGGAACTGAAAAAATACATAGAAAATACAATTTACTACTCTTACATTTACATTGAAGTACAAAAACTTGAATATAAAAATATAAAGAATTGCGACTCAAAAAGTAGCAGTTCGATTTGTGCAAACATCTCTACTAGAAATAGAACTAGTTGATCGACTTGTCATCTTGGCAGAACAAAAACATCTTTAGCAAAGAATAAGGATGACACATCTATACCACTAAAACTGGTTAGGTAGTCAACTAGGCTGTCCAACTAGAAACAACAAAAATATGGCAACACTGAAATTAATAGGTCCTTATCCACTAATACACTTTTTTCCTTTTTTTTGCATTTACACAAGAAAACAGAAACAAATGTACAACTTTAAAGCAGGAACACGCGCTGAAGCCATCAGGTAATGATTTTACTAAACCCCAATTAACAAAAACTTCCCTTCAGTTGATGATGATCAAAATGTGATGTCATTGTCTTTTGACTCAAGTTCATACAAACTGATTTGTCACGCACTTTAGTGATAGGTGCAAGTTCAAGTTGCACTTAAATATCTAAATACCTAAAAACAAACAAACTCAGTCAAGAAGGGGTTTTATTATTGGCTCTAGACTCCTGATATCCGAAACTGAGATGTGTATGTGTGTGTGTGTGTGCGCGCGCGCATGAGTGTGTGCTGTTATTTTAAAAAAGCACATCTGTGCTTTGTGTGACCCAGCAAACTCACCCAACAGCTCATTGTCTGACATATTTTCTTTGGAGTAAAAAAACGGACAAAACCAAACTTAGAAATAATGAATTCATGGAAACCTAAAATCTATCTGGATTAAATATAATTTTTTTCTGTGTGTATTTTCTTCTCAACAAATAACTTTTAAAGGAGGAAAAAAAGGTTTCATGAGGATGGGGGTAACCACACCCATCTTAGTCCAGTTAAATGTCTGCATTACTGTTTCCACAAAGAAGAATCAGCAGCTGTGATCAGAAAGCCAGGCCCTCTCCTGAGGCCTCCCCCATCACAGAGGAGGCTGCTGGAGGATCTGGAGAAGCAGCCTGGTTACCAGAGGAAGCTGCCTGGCAGGAGCTTGTTCCCTGGTTTGAGCAACTTCCTGCTGGAGAGCCTGTGAGGCTGCGAAACAACAGGTCCATGGAAGGAAGCAGGGGCTTAAGGAGGCTGACGGGGCAAAAGGCCGAGCCACCGTGAGGGGTGAAGTTTACCTTGTTGGGGTCTGGACAGGAGGAGACGAGGGCTTGCTTTTCTTGGTGTGTAACGCTAAAAAACATGTAAGAGACATAGTGATGGGATTAGTTAAGATTACAGCTGACCGTGACCTCTACAAATCAGATCGGTCCATCTCCACTGTATTAAGCAGACGTTTTCTGGAGTGTGAATATACATTAAATACAATTCTGCAGCAGCCCCGGGCTGTCCATGGATGTGCCCGACTTTAAACAGGCTTTACTACAGAGGTACCTTAGTCAATGCGATATAATAAAAAAAAAGGTAAATATCTGCACGATCGATCATCTCTAATCTTCACCAATTTTTACACGCTCATATTAAGACTCGTAAGCTTTTGTTTCTCCTTCAGAAAAGAACCAAAAACATCTCAGCTAAGATGAAGAACTCCCCTGACTTCAAAATAGATTTAGTATCATCTCCACCTTTTTGTCACTGTTCCACACTGACCGACTCTGCTTGACTCCAAAAATCACAAAAGATTTTAATAAGTTTTAAAATGAAAAATAAATAAAATAAACATTTGTCATGTGTGATTTATGAAGATAATTTTTTAAATGTAGTTTTGTTGTTCAGCCATGACAGTTAACTCCTTCACTGCCAGCCGTTTCCTGATCAATAATGCCCCTCGCTGCCAGCGTTTCTCACCGTTTTTACTGTAAGAGTCACAGAACGTTGCGCGCTAGGATGATGTCAATGCCAAAACAACCAAAACAAAGAGTAAACTAACCTCTTACATCAGGAAGAATCCGCGTGTTTCGAGCATTACCCGTTCTTTCATAATCCGTTGTCGATCTGATCGGCAGAAGCTTTTCCGGTTCGCGCCTCACTTTTTTGTTTTCACAGGAACAGCCCAAAACGATCTCCTAACACATGGATTTTCTGCTTCCTGATCATGTGACGTGTGACTTATGCAGATGAAGAGCGGCTTCATAGCTGAGATGTTTGTTCTCTCGGCACGGGGGCTCGTTCCGATGCCCAAACAGTAAAAAAAAAAAATGCAGCGAACGGTTGAATTTAAAATGACGACTTTAGTCGTCATGGGCAGTGAATGAGTTAAAAGTTGATGTTCACGGCGTCACCGAGTTACAAGGGGGAGGCCTGTTAATGCCATTCAGACCAAGTTTAAAACACACCTGATCTCCTCGCAGACTCGGACCTTCTCACAGCCCTCGGGAGGCTCTCTCTGGAAGCAGCAGCTTTTGTTTAGTCCAGGAGAAGACGAGATCAGGGGTGGAAGGTCAGCTTCATCCTGGGAGGACAACGGAGATAGGAAGCACATCTCTGCTCCATCTGTAAAGCCTGAAATCGAGATGCCAAGAGAAACTGTTACAGAAAAAAATCTGCAGGGGTGAGAAGTTTTATTGATCCGTTATGTGCAGGAAGTTTATACAACTCTACACACACGCACACACAACTTTTGCACAAAAAAGTCAGGAGAAAATGCAGAAATGACAGTTCTCAAATGCAGCTTTACCTATATTTCACTTCAATTCAATTCAAAAATACTTTATTAATCCCAGAGGGAAATTAGATCTGACAAAAACACAACCTAGTTGATTTGTTATGTGCAAAAATCTTCAGTTCATGATTTATAAATATTCTGTTAGACAATTAGAGAATCAGTGCAGGAAATTTAATAAAAGTCTGTAAAAAATGGAGACAAGAGTAAAAATCCTGTTTGAGCTTTAAATACGTATGTGTTTTATAACAGCCGCACATTTAAACAGACTCATCTAATTACAACACTGACATAAATCCAACAAATAAACCTTGGTGAGAGTCCAGAAGAGCACCTGAAGGATGCAGCTGGGGGGAGGAGCATGGTGAGGACGAGGTTGAGGACGAGGACAGAGGCGTGGTGGCGCAGTCCCTCTGAGAAGCAATGCTGTAGCTGTGCAGAGGTACCGGAGCACGGTGACCATCTGGAACCTCGAGGAGCTGTTGGGATGCAAAATTAAACCATTTAAGTCACACAAATATATTCAGCCGCTACTGCGACCGGCTTTTCCAACACGGCATAATGATGGAAACAGGGAAAGCAAAGCGTGTGACGCATGCAGTGCACAGGCGACACTCACCCTGTTCAGTGGAAGTGGTGACTGACTGATGAACATGCCTTCCAGCTCCTGGTTGAGGCCCTCCACACTGCAGCGCAGTCGAGGGACCAGTGTAGACAGGGGAGAGAGGGGGATGGGAATGGGCTGAGTCTGAGGACAAAAAAACAAGTTAGATGGAGTTTAGGCCCAGCTGCTGCTTAGAATCAGGAACCTTCAGCTCTGTGAACCGACATCTTTGGTGTCAGGAACACTAAATCCACCCACTTTCTGCAATGCATCAGAAATGACTAAACCTACCAAGATGCTCAGTGACTTTAAAACTCTGTAGCTAAAGAAGCTGAAAAGCCCAGTGAACTGTGGCAGCGTGCAACTCTGAGGGACCAGCTGTGCAGAAAAGCAGAACTACACATTCTGCTGAGAAGCAGAAGCGCATGTGATGCAGTGACCTTCCTGTTGCCTTAGCACTGCATTTCATTTCATTCACTTCCTGCAATTGGCTGCACAGCTTTACTTTGATATCAAGTGATTCTTGTCCAGAAACAGACAAGCAGAAGTTGTTTGAAAGACAAATTGGCCCTTTTGACAAAACGAGTATTGTTGAGAAGTGTGTTTGTATGACAGTGATGATGTAAAGGTACCTGAGTGGCTCCTAGGCTACAGCCGCCTTGAGGATAACACTGACGGTCTTTATCGTGACCCCCAGAGGCTGCAGGTTTGGTGCACTGCTGCAGTTGTTGTTTCAGTTTAGCAATCTGCAATGAAAACAAGTTTTGATCAACAACTTTAAGTAAACAGAGGACACGAAGTGTGTTGCAGCAACTTCCAATTGGGTTTAGAGATGATTCAGATTATGAGGTGAGTAGCGATCAACATAAGGAGAAAAGGGTTATTTTGCAGATGAGGTCATTTCTCTGTCAAGTTACGAAAAAAATTTCTGGGCACGATCTTGGCCAATTGATTAAAAAATGCAAGAAAGGCCAAGTTTAGCTAATCTGGCTGCTACAATGCTGTTGGGCAATAAAAGCAGACTGACCTCTTTAAGATGCTCGCTGCCCCATGATGCTGAGCGTTTGTGGCTGCTGCTAGCCTTCCTGCTGTGGGATTTATCCACCCACGAGTCTGGGGTCTACAGACAAATACGTTTTTATTAGTAGTATTAACTAAGAGATTTTACCCATATCCATAAAGATAATATCTCTAAATCAAAGATTAAAAACACATTTAAACAAAATCACACATAAAATCCAGACCACCTTATCATTACTGGTAGTTTCACACTCGAGCAAAGATCACCATTCATTACTCTTAGCCTGATGTTGCAGAGTTAACACCCACAGACCATCTTGTCACACTTATAGGAGCAAAAGAGCAGGAGAAACTGAAAAACAGCGAGAAGGTGGAGGATGTGGGCAACCAAAGCAGTGGCGAGTGCCTGCACAAACAGCCGAGAGGAGCGGCTGCAGCCAAAACGGCCTCGTCAGCTGACATCAGGGACTGTTCTCATGGCTGTGGTTCACACTATGTAATAGCTGTGCAAGCACTGGACACTCCCTCCCTCCGTCTTCAGCAACTTTTTTTTCTCCACAAAACCAAAGTGTATAGTAACGCTTCATGACTCAAGTCCATCTGTCTCATAAACATGGTGATTTCTAACTGAACAAACACACAGATGATTGATGAAACATAAACTCTAAATGAGGAAACTGATAAAGCTACAGCTGCATTCCAGTCATTTTTCTAAGAAAAGCTTGGATTCAAACATGCAACTATTATTATTTCCACATTTCTTCATCTGGAGCTGACCTGGGTGGACTTGTCTTTACGAGATGGACTGCCCTGGGCCTCCAGTTCTTTGGGCCAGTGACCCTGCAGGTACGGTCCGATGATGGCATCCAAGGACATCGTCCTCCTCATGCCTGAGCTCAGCTGCTGCAATTTGGTCTTTCCAGCTGCAAAAGATGAATCAAAACGGTTAGATTCAGTAAAGCAAACAAATTTGAAACTCGTTGATTTAGCAGGCTTGCATTACAAATTGTGCAGCTTGCAGTGCTTTTTCCATCATTATTTTAAAAAAGACCTGTTGCACCACATATGATATATATATATATATATATATATATATATATATATATATATATGTGTGTGTGTGTGTGTGTGTGTGTGTGTGTGTGTGTGCATGCTTTTGGTCTTTCCTCATACACAAAATGATCTTGTTGCATTAAATCACTAGGGTCTGGTGAAGCCAGGACAACATTTTTACAGTTATTTAAAATTAGAAGCATCTATCTGGATAAATGACCTCAAAACAAAAAGCTATTGATAAACATTAAACCTGTTAAATATCATATCTACTCACTCTTGTAGATACTCTGTTAGCTTTAGGTGTGCACTGCTTTATATTTTTCAAAAACAAACTTTGAATCAGATGAGAACTCTGAGTTAAGGTTGGAGGATGCTACTGACGCCATCTTTAGGATTGCTGCAACTCTTCCTCCATCTTCTCTGTGTGTGATTAATATTTTATTGTTAATGTGACAGGTGTTGAGCCCATACCTGACTTCCCATCCCTCCGGTTCGGTCGGGGTTTGCTGGCCAGTCTGAAGGGAACAGTCGCCTTCAGGGGCTGTGGAGCTCCAGGTCTTGGGTGTCCAGCTCCACTTCGACCGGACATCTTCCCAGTCCCTGACCTGTAAGCACTTGGCTCCAATAAACCTCCTGACGCGGACACTTTTCTGCCCTGCTTGGTTGGTGGAGATGTGGGGGCGCTGGTGGTAGCTGGCTAAACACCAGCTGCAACTCTTCCTCCTGTGGTGATGAGAACTACCCGAAACCGTTACAAATGTGACTTTTTCATCGACATTTCCGACCAATTCGACAAAGTTTACTCGGAGCCGCGGCCCTTGGCTCTTTATTTCGGCTGCTAACGTCTCCGGTGAGGATACTTTCTTTAAATCTGGCTTTAGAGCGAGTTAGCAGCCTAGCAAACCAAAGTTTCTTTGTGAAGATGTTGAGATATTTCACACCCTTGACGAACGAGGAAGCAGCTCCAGTTTCAAAAAGTCACTCTAACGCCAACTCCTACGTCCTCCGAGCGGAATTAGAGGAGTTTTTCATTTTGGTTTATCGGGCTGGAGGTTGTTTTGGTGGCCCTGCAAGTTGCGAGGTGGACGTGCATCTCTCCTCTCTGTGTTGTGGCTTTAATGGCAAACTCCAAACACTTCCACCAGCACGTTGGAGAGGATTTTATTATGTTAAGAGGTGGACGCAGCTCTCACTTCTGATTGGTCACTGCTGCCCAGTTCTTTGATCCTATTGGTCAGCTTGCTATCTGTCAAACCTCAATGAAAAAGCTTGCTGGCTCCGCCCACATTTCGTATTTAATTTTAGACGTTTTTTTCGTGTGGATATATCTTTCATGTTGTTGAATATATAATCAATACTCCTTTACCGAAATATATCAGCTTTTTCCTGAAATTCACACACGCTGCACCAGTGTTTCTGCTCAGCCTGGAAGTGTTTAAAGAGCTATACCAATATTTGGGCTTTAAAACAGGTAAGCAATGGTAAAAGATCCCAAAATGATATACACTATATGGTATCATAATACTAAAGTTGATGTATTAGAGGACTGCAGTGCAGAGGGTATCTCAGTTCATAAAAGTAAACAACCTCATTTAGCCTTTAATTTGAAAACCATCTCATTTTTTTCCATTACTTTTTCTGTGCTGGTTTTAGAAGTCTCTATTTTGTCTTTATATTTTAGTGTTTTCTAGAGCTGACAAAGGATTTCATATCTGTCTATATAGTTAACAGGAATTTGTAACAACGTTTTTTTTTATTAATTAGAACAGTATTTAAAGTGATGTGGCGATAGGGTGCAAAACATACCCAAATCCTTGTAAGTAAGACCTTACCAATGAATGATCATTAAAGTAAAAAATAACAATTTTGGGAACACATTTTTCAAATGAGCTGCACAGAGGCATAGTGGTTAGCATTGTTGCCTTGCAGCATGTGTGCAAGGTCATGGGTTCTAATCCCAGCCTTGGGTCTTTCTGCATGGAGTCTGCATGTTCTCCCTGTGCATGCGTGGGTTCTCTCTAAGTAATCCAGCTTCCTCCCACTGTCCAAAAACATGACTGTCATGTTGATTGGTTTCTCGAAAAGTGTCCTTAGGTGTGATTGTGTGTGGTTTGTCCTGTGTGTAGCTGTGTTGCCCTGCGTTGGAGTACCCCACCTGCAGAGACTATTGGAGATAGACACCAGCCCCCCGCGAACCTGTGTGGAAAAACGCACATAGAAAATGGATGGATGGATACTTCATCAGATCATTCAACCTCTAGCAAAATGACAAGTACATTAGACTCCCTTTCGTCACTGGCAACAAGCGAAAAGGTAAATGTGTAAAAGAGCAACATTCACGAAAGGTTTAAAGTTACAATGTGTATTTTCCCTGGCAATAGGGGGCAGTAGATATCCAAATCATTGCAAGCAAGCAGTATTTTTGTGTTTGAGTAAGACCTTACTAACGGATGCCCATTAGGGTCAAAAATCTCTTGGAGCACAACCTACAGCAAAATGACAAACACATCAGACTCCCTTTCATCACTGGCAACGTGTGAAGAGGTAAATATGTAAAACAACAACATTTATGAATGGCAACATTTTTGTAACAAATCAGTAAATCAATTTTGTCCTCATGAGCTCAGGTAGAAGGAAACATGGCGTCTAATATGGCGTTGCCCAGAAACTTAGACCCACTCCCATGTACTTTAGATCTGATTTTTTATGGTTATACGTTCTGAATCTGTCAATATTTTTTAACAACTGGGAATCATTTACTTCATTTTCAACTATTTTTCGATGGATTTTTTCAGAGATTAACAGTTAAAAACTACACATTGTCACTTTAGGTTTGGTAACAGCTTGCTACAAATCAGTAAATGCATTTTGTCCTCATGGGCTCCCGTAGATGGAAACATCCAATATGGCATCGCCCACAGACTTAGACCCGCTCCGTGTATTTTAGACCCAATTTTTATGGTTATATATTACAAAGCCACCAATATTTTTCAAAAACTGGACATCATTTAATTCATTTTCAACAACATTTTGATGGATTAGAAAATAAACAGTAAAAACTACACAATATCTCTTTAATAAAATAAATTAGAAATGCTTAAAACTTATATGGTGCCTCATAAAGCACTTGATCATTTATTTGTTCCATCACTGTACGTGGTGAGGAAAATAATCAATTCATACATTTATACTTCATCCATGGATGGATAGATTTAGCATCTGTGCTTTAATTGTTCCTATAACATTTGAAACCTGCACAATCAGTCTAACAGACACTTGTCAAGTTCGTGTTTCTTTTTTATCCTCTTCTCCTTCTTAAAGGACCTCATACCAATTATGTGTTTTGACAACAAAATCCACACAAACGTAATAGTTTTAAAGACGTTCCTATCAGATCAGTTACATACTTTAGGACCGAATAATCGGACCTGTTCCCGGTGAGGGTTGGACTCCACCAGGGCTGCCCTTTGTCACCGGTTCTGTTCATTACCTTTATGGACAGAATTTCTAGGCACAGCCGTGGTGTGGAGTGTGTCGAGTTTGGTGGCAGGAGAATCTCGTCTCTGCTTTTTGCGGATGATGTGGTCCTCCTAGCTGGATCCAGCTCTGACATTCAATTCTTGCTGGGTAGGTTCGCGGCCGAGTGTGAAGCGGCTGGGATGAGGATCAGCACCTCCAAATCTGAGACCATGGTTCTCGACCGGAAAAGGGTGGCTTGCCAACTCCGGGTTGGGGGAGAGGTCCTACCTCAAGTGGAGGAGTTTAAGTATCTTGTTCACGAGTGAGGGTAGGAGGGATCGGGAGATCGACAGGCGGATTGGTTCAGCATCTGCAGTGATGCGGACGCTGAGCCGATCTGTTGTGGTGAAGAGGGAGCTGAACCAGAAAGCCAGGCTCTCGATTTACCGGTCGATCTACGTCCCAATCCTCACCTATGGTCATGAGCTTTGGGTAATGACCGAAAGAACGAGATCGCGGATACAAGCGGCCGAAATGAGTTTCCTCCGTAGGGTGGCCAGGCTCAGCCTTAGAGATAGGGTGAGGAGCTCGGACATTCGGGAGGGACTCAGAGTAGAACCGCTGCTCCTCCGGATAGAAAGGAGCCAGTTGAGGTGGTTTGGGCATCTGGTCAGGACGCCTCCTGGACGCCTCCCCGGGGAGGTGTTTCGGGCATGTCCTGCTGGCAGGAGGCCCCCGGGTCGACCCAGGACACGTTGGAGAGGTTACATCTCCAATCTGGTCCGGGAACGTCTTGGGGTCCTGCCGGAGGAGCTGGTGGAGAAGGCCGGGGAGAGGACGGTCTGGAGCTCCCTAGTTGGGATGCTGCCCCCGCAACCCGGAGCCGGATAAGTGGAGGAAGACGACGACGAGAGGACAGAATAACGATTTAATGTTTGTGGCACAGCACTCAGCTACAGCAAATAAAAGAAAACAGCAGCCATAACGTGTAATAATAAAAATCGCATTTATTCACATCAGCTAGTCTAAGCCTAACTTTGCCTAGTTTAGTCTTGTTTGTTTAGGTATAAACTGGTTTTATTAGCACTTTACGAATGGACTATCACAGTAAAAGCACGATTAAATGCGTGGAAGATGTTGTCCCATCCAGAACAGTTAAATCCTTCCCAAATCATAAACCCTGGATTAATGGAGGTGTGCGAACGGCGCTGGCGGCGCGGAGCACCGCCTTTGCCTCCGCAAACACATCAGACTACAAACACGCACATTACCATCTCCGGAAGACGATCAAAGCAGCCAAACGTGAGTACAGAGACAGGGTGGAGCAACAGTTTGACAACCCCCGGAGTATGTGGCAGGGACTAAACACAATCACAGACTTTAGAGGGAAAACCAGAACACCGCAGACCACGGCTTCTCTGTGTGAGGATCTAAATGCATTCTATGCCAGATTCGACACAGCGAACACCATGAGACCGGACAGTGAACGCACCGCGGATGACGTCAGTGCGCACACTGTGTCTGAAGAGGATGTGCGGAGGTGCTTCAGGAGGGTGAACGCACGCAAAGCTACTGGTCCGGACGGGATTCCCGGCCGCGTCCTCAGGTCATGCGCGGGTCAGCTGGCTGGAGTGTTTACACACATCTTCAAACTTTCCCTCTCTCTGTCTGTAGTCCCAGCCTGCTTCAAAATGGCCACCATTGTCCCTGTACCCAAATCCTCCACCATCTCCTCATTGAATGACTGGCGACCTGTAGCCCTGACCCCCATCGTGAGCAAATGCTTCGAGAAGTTGGTCAGGGACTTCATCTGCTCTGCACTGCCCGATTCACTGGACCCTCTACAGTTTGCATACCGCCACAACAGGTCCACTGATGATGCCATAGCCCTGGCACTCCATGCTGCCCTGTCACACCTGGAGAAGAGAGACACGTATGTGAGAATGCTGTTTGTAGATTACAGCTCAGCATTCAACACCATCGTTCCATCGAAGCTGGACAGGAAACTGCAGGATCTAGGACTGAGCAGCTCCCTCTGCAGCTGGATCCTTAACTTTCTGTCTGACAGACGCCAGGTGGTCAGACTGGGCAGCACCACCTCATCCCCCGTCACACTGAACACTGGTGCTCCACAGGGGTGTGCGCTGAGCCCTCTCCTGTACTCACTCTACACCCACGACTGCACGGCCACGAGAAACTCCAACATCATTGTGAAGTTTGCGGACGACACTATAGTGGTAGGTCTCATCACTAACGACGATGAGACGGCCTACAGGGAGGAGATCAGCGCCCTGACCCACTGGTGTCAGGACAACCGTCTCACCCTCAACGTCACAAAGACAAAGGAGTTGATAATGGACTTCCGGAGGTGCAGAGGAATACACACCCCCCATCACCATCAACGGCGACGCTGTGGAGAGGGTAAGCAGCTTCCGTTTCCTTGGAGTTCATCTGACTGAGGATCTTACGTGGTCAGTGCACACCAACAATACAGTGAAGAAGGCACAGCAGCGCCTCTTCTTTCTCAGGAGACTGAAAAGATTTGGCATGAGCCGCCGCATCCTCAGGACCTTCTATCGCTGTGCCATTGAGAGCATCCTCATTGGATGCATCTCCACCTGGTATGGCAACAGCACCGCTTACAACCGCAAAGCTCTCCAGAGAGTAGTGCGGTGTGCAGAAAGGATAATTGGAGGTGAGCTTCCCTCCCTCCAAGACATCTACAGGAAGCAGTGCCTGAGGAAAGCGGGGAGGATCATCAAGGACTCAAGTCACCCCAGCCATAAACTGTTCAGACTACTTCCATCAGGAAGGAGGTTCTGCAGCATCCGGTCCAGAACCAGCAGACTGAGAGACAGCTTTTTCCATCAGGCCATCAGACTGCTGAACACTTCGCAGACACCTCACCCTCACTACTGAAACTCCAACATTACACACTCCTTACTGTACACTAATGCCACTGTTTTGCACATATCAACCTCTGTATATTTTATATCTCTTATTTTATTGTTTACTTTATTCATTTGTAAAATATGTATATACGCATTATACACACACTCACATGCACACACGTAGAAAAAAAATACTTAGCACACACATTTAGGAATGTATATACCTTACATACTATATATATTATTACTTAGATTAGCCATTTTTATATTTTGCTTGTTTTTACGTTATTGTATTTTGCACAGCTGTTGCTGTGAAGCTCGCACACAAGAATTTCACTCGCATGTACTGTACCAGTGTACCTGCACATGTGACGTGACAATAAAAGTGATTTGATTTTATTTGGATGTTTTTAATATTCCTATGAAAACAAGTAGCAGTAAAACAAGCTATTTGTTTTATATTTAAGTGAAATTCTAATTTCCTCATGTCTTGTTCTGCACTGAACTTGTGACGAGTCTAGTCTGATGCCCAGAATCGGTTCTTTGGGTTGGATGTGTTTAGACTCTAAATGGTTTGACGCTCAAACACACGACTACAAGCCGTGTGTTGAGGTTCTCAGAAGGTCCAGCTTTATTGGCTGTTCACAAACGTAAAGAGAGGTGAGCGTTGCCCTGTGGTGTGTGAGTAGCAATCTGAAACTGCCCTTTCAGTTTACCAACCATGATTATTAGGTGCACTGTTAAGTGCAAGAGAAATCTGCAAAGACAACTTGAACATGTTTTACAGTCCTCAAGGACAGCTATTGTAGGCGATAACACCTTAGTACACAAGTTACCACATATAAAACACTATCATGACTGCTCATGTCTGTCTTCATTCACTTGTTCATTTTCTTGCATTATTACTTCCAGCTGTGTGTGTGTGTGTACTGTCTGGGTGGACTGTGATGTGGCTTTGGGTGGTGTGTGTGTGTTTGTGAGACAGCGTGCTTTGTGGGAGATAAATGTCTTGACTCTATGTGAAAGGGAGTGCCAGTGGTGGGACAGGAGAAGAGGGCAAAGATAACATGACAGCACTTTTGCAAGCTGATCCCAGACCAGCACAAAGGCTCAGAGAGTCCCCTCATCAAAACCGCACAGATCCAAAACCTGCCCTCCGTACACGGGTTCATACGCTCATGCTAAGATAACACACACTTGTAGAACTACGTCTAGCAGACCAGAAAGAGAATGAGTGTTTTATCGCAGAAGGACGAAGCACTTTAACCGCATGTTTGTCTGTCTGCTGCTACTACTCCACAATCAATGTCACTTTCACAAGAAAAAGGCACCGTAAGACAAAGTCTGATAACTAAATACAAACTGGCATCCATTTGTTTACAACCAGGGAGTTAATTGGACAGTATGTCAATCTGGAATGTATCTCCTACATAATGCGTTTCTAACATTTACCAAAGAAGCTTCAGCTGCTGTTTGCTTAGCTCTGTGTATTTGTCAGTCGTAATGAATAAATGAGCCCAGCCTTTGACCTCACGTGAGCTATTTCGAACCCATCTGAGGAGAAATGTCATGCGTCACAAAGCTTAGTCACAAAGGGAAGACACGAAAGCAAAGGGTGACCGAGGTTCAGGGGGGAAAGGGTGAGTCTAAATGTTGGTGCAGCAGTAGACTCGATTGCCAAGATTTGTATCTGTGAGATTTTATACCATATCTACCAGAAAACACCAAATAACTGTTCTAGAGATGTAGCAGTCTTAACGTCTTCGCTTTTCTGGTTTTTGTGAAGGCGTTTTAGTAAAATGTGTCTGTAAATGCATTCCTCAGCCCTTTGAGGAATAAATTTCACCTGTCGCCTTTCATGGCAGAGTTTAAATATGTTAAGTATGTTGCACAAAGAGTGATGCTCAGAGGACGAGGTGGTGGTGGGGTCTGTAAGCTATCACAATTAGCTTCATATCTGTAATAGTGACGTGTCAAAGCCGTCATTATGTTAGCTAAATCTGATTAGCTGTGGCAGCCATATTGAATGCTTTTGCCTCCAAAGGTGAAACGGTTGGAGATGCTCATCCAGCTTGTTGGGAGGTTCATTTGAGATACAGCACAACTTACACCAATATTGTTTGCAAATACAGACAAGCAAATCAATGGAAGTCAGCTCCAGATGAAGAAATGTGGAGATAAGGATATTTGCAGACTAAAACAGGTTCACCAGTCTTTTCTCTTATTGTTGGTGGGAGAAAAATAAAAACTTGTTAAAGTTCTGTTGTGCATCTAAGATGCAACAAGAGGGGGACTCCCACCCACCCACCCATCCATCAATTTCTTCATTATACATACATATATATTTTTTTCATTGTATATATATATATATATATATACTTTTTTTCATTATATATATATATGACACGTGTCTTAGCATCAGAAGAAAAGTCAGAAATTAAATAATGTCAACATGAAAAATAGTTGAATTACTTTTTTTAACCAATTAATCCATCAAACTCCAAAATGCTCTCAGTTAAAACTTTGACCTGATGGTGGCACCAGACATCAAATATTGAGAATTTTTCCATGGTTACTAATTAATTTTTTTAAGTTATGACGCTATCCCAATAACTGACTGACTCGACTCTGCCTTTCGTGCAGTCTCGACTGAAACACACAACTTCCATGCACATTACCAGAATCCAAAGTTTCAAAAAATGCAGTTTTATTGCAAGGGTCTCCAGCTCTGCATAACTGTGCATTAGATTTACACGTTGTTGCAAGTATGTCACGGAATTAGTTTAGACAAAAAATAAAGACCAACAGGGAATGAAATGAGAACACACACAAGAAGATGCACATAAAGTCACAACTTCTCTATAATCAAACTATTTTACCAAGAGAGGTTTGAAGAAAAGAATGAAAACATTCACCCTGCATAGTCACAATGCACTTTTGCCTTTGAATGGAATAAATATTATGTCTGTGTGCATGAATACGATGCAGAGACTCTGCAGACCTTGGCAGAGTCCTTGAAGTCACATCCTAAAATCTGCATTTATTCTAACGAGTGACTGCATAAGGGTTTAACTAGCAATTATTCTAATATTTTAACAATGTTTTTGTTAATATTCAAATACTTTTCTTTATGGACCCATTTGTTCACTTTAAACAAACCTTGTTTCACATAATTCGCTACTATTTGAATTTTTTTGTTTCTGTTCACTAAAACCTTATTTTAGCTAAATAATCCTGCCAGTAGGGGGCGACAGATAACATAAGATACACTGAGGCTGAGAGGACAGAGACACTGGACAGGGACAAGAGGCATAAAGACATCTGTGGAGGACTTTGAAAGTCATGAATGAGGCAGCGCAGCAGTGTCGAGGCTGGACAGGCTAAAAGACAGAAGGGATGATCTTTCACACAGGTGTAGGTTGGTGCCTGGCTCAAAGGAATCGGGAAGAGAGGAGTTATTTTGTTTTGCAATTGTCTCTGTAGGCAGTGTTTCTTTGGCGCCCCCTAGCAGGGAGAGAGAGCAGGACTGTTCTCTGTGCTGATGTGGACCAGGCACTCGCTGGATTTGAGACTAGCCAGAGATTTGCAGCTTGGGAGAGACACCAAGGACCCACACAGTCCCACCAAGGAGGGGGTGTAGTCCTTTTCTAAGGAGGACAGGAAGAAATATTTGGATCCCCTTTTTGTTTTTAAAATGAACTGTGATGTGTCTGAACAGTTACCTGTACACCAGGCTCCTCCGTTCTGTTTTCCCCTGATCCTCTGGGAGTCTGAATCATCCACTGACAGCACCTCTGTGCTCGGGAAACTCCTCCTGCAGGTCAACAAAAGGACAAGTAAGGAAACCTATCCACAGTCATTTTTAAAAAGCTCTATCATCCGTTTCTTTTTCCATAATTAAAACCCCATCTGAAACCATTCTTGAAAGATTTCTAAATTAAATTTAACAGGTTTATTCATGTTTTACATCCTGTTTTAATTGCAAAACAATCCCCAGGAGTTTCACACAGAATCCACATAAAACTATATTCTAGCGATTAGAATCAGCCAATATTTAGCATGACTGGCCTAACCATTGATGAGCCAATCTAAAACTTGTTTTTGGTTTGTAAAAGCACTATTGCAATCCAGCAATTTAAAAAAATCCATTTTTACTTCTGGTTTATTAATGGGATGGAGGTTGAAGGTTAGGGTTATTTATGTGCTTATCTCCAGCAGGCTGGACTATTGCAATGGTCTTTTGTCTGGTCTTCCCAAAAAAGCTGTGAAGCTACTGCAGCTTATTCAGAATGCTGCGGCTAGCCTTAATTCAATTAAATTCAATTCAATAATACTTTATTAATCCCAGAGGGAAATTAGAGTTTCAGTACACACAATTCTGAGATCAGACATACATACATACATGACAAGAATTGTTGACTGTGGTCATGGGCAATCTGAGTCGCGCTACCGTAATAGATCAAGATCAAGAGGGTTTATATGAGGATAGAGTTGGGGGGAGGGAAAAAAAGGTACTTCAAAGTTACCCTCACCAGAGAGGGTAGCTTTGCTATGCAAAAAAACACCTCAGACAGATATGCACACACTTCAGACATTACACAACATAAGTGTCCACTAGGTGGGGAAGTAGGGTTGGGACTCTCCTCACTTCAGTGCATGCAGCCGCATGGGGCAGCGCTCATCACCTCCGTTTGGACAGGGGAGGGAGATAATGGGTTAGAGAGCACAGCGACTCCTAGATACGGTTCCACGGCCTTCACCGGTCACAGTCCCGCCCAGGCTGGGAGAGGGAGAAAGAGTTGCCTAGTGACAGCAGCATTCCACATTTCTTCTGATGGGGGAATTTTTACTTCAGCCTCACAGGCTCATAATTTATTCTCTGCCTTAGAGTTCTGTTGGTCTACAACCCCTCTAGATCCAATAATGGTGTAATTAATCTATCCCAATCCGTGCTGATCCGTCCACAACTCTGTCCTTGATGGAATCCACCTTTTGTGCCAGAGCCTGAATCTCAGCCAAAGTTCCAAGCTTACAACTCATCTCGACAATTATATGAGTTTGTGCGTTCACAGCGCGATGCATTCCATCCCTGAGCTCCGGGATTGAGCCAATATTCCTTGAAAGCTCGTTAATTTTCTGGTAAGCCAGGTAACCGCTCAGGCCAAACAGCAGTGTAGCATGAAGAAGGCTCTCTGATGTGTGGTAAAGGTCACATTTGCCCAGCTGGGTCAAACAGTACTTTTTGAATCCACAGATTAACCCAAGGAGCCACGATGTCTGCTCAAGATCATAACATCATATCTGCTGTTCCGTCCCAGAGAAGGACACTTCAAGTCACTTGATAATAATTAGATAATAATTAATAAATTCATTGATTTTATTACTGTTTAATATAGTCATCATAACATGATCACTTGGTTAATATAAAGGTATTTTAATTACATGAAATGGATTATTATGCTTTGGGTATAATAATAATAATTATTATAATGATTAAAGATGTGTTTAGCAACAAGGTCAAGTTCATCTATTCAGCTAACACAGAGTTCAGATAAACAATAACTGCATCACACGTTTTTGACGCATGAGCAAGCTTTCTTACGGAGAGAGTGGGAGTGGTCTGAGAGCTTTTGGTAAAACTGTAACCATCACAGATTCACGTTCAGTTTCGGAAACCAACATCAGCCTGAGGAGACGGGACGGCCACCCAGACCCTCTGCCAAGCTGTTCTGTCACGCCGACAAGAATAGCCAAACAATAAACGGAACCGTAAACCAGCTAACGAAAGACTCTACCAGAGTCGATTTCTGAAGTTAAGTTAAAGACGAGAACGTTCATCTGCCAAACGCTTGACCACCGTGTACCCGGCTACCACTCTGGACCAGACGATCGGACACTCGCGTCTTCCCTGCCAGCCCTGAGTGTCATCTTGGATGAACCCATCCTCCCGATCTCCGGATCCACAAGAGGGTCAGCTGTTTGGGTGAGGTAGAACACGAGGCTGCGTTTGATGCTGTTTCTCTCAAAATAACTCAGTTATCCGCAAACCATCATTTCCACCCAGAACGCTTTCATTCTCTCTGAAAGAAACCTTCTGAGAACTTCATTCAAGCATCCAAAACTCATCATCATCATCAAAACCGGTTCCGGTTGAGTGAACGCTGGCGCGTCTCGCTGCCGCTGCTCGCTGGCAAACAAACTTTTTGTATTTTTTTTCTTCTTTTTCACCCTAGTCACATCCCTGTGTCGGTGAAAACTCATTTTCACCTACCTGCTCAGCTTGCGTTCTGGTTGCACATCACCACCTCCCTGCTCCACTCCATAATGTGGTCCAGCAGGATTTCTGTGTGCCTCGCACTGGCCTGGATCATCCTGTTGCTCATTCTTCTGTCCGTGGATGGCCTTCTCCAGTACTCGGCGGCGGAGCTCTTCAACCTCCGCTTTCACTACTCCGGATCTCCACCACCAGCTCTGTGCCTCTTCCCCGACATCACCTTCCAGCCTCGCCGTCGGTATATCCATCGGGGGTCCCGGCGGAACCTCCATCTCGACGGCTCCAAAGGAATACCCTCCTTCTGGTCCACGACTAGCCGGCGGCTACCCAGGAATACCTGCCGAGCTGCCGACTCCAGCGTGTTAGCCCGGCTGGCTAGTCGGGCTAATGCTCCTGTCGCCAGGGACTTCCGCACTGCTAATTTTGGTCTTCTCAACATTCGCTCCCTCTCTGGTAAAGGACATCTCCTCCAAGATACCATCAGTGACCATAAGCTAGACTTTCTTTGTCTGAACGAAACATGGCAACAACCCAGCGATTTCTCACAACTCAATGACTGTACTCCTCCCGGATTTGTTTACCTCTCCAAACCCCGTGGGTCGGGCCGCGGCGGTGGTCTCGCGATACTCTATCGCGAGACTTGGAAGGTCCTTCCCGTAAGCCTTCCTCCTCTCACCACTCTGGAATGCCTCGCCTGTCAACTCTCCGGCCCGACCCCCACAATAATTGTCACTGTTTATCGTCCCCCCAAGTTCAGCCCTGAGTTTTTAAATGAACTCTCTGCTCTTTTATCCCATCTGTCCTCCCTTTCCCCAAATGTAATTTTACTTGGTGATTTTAATATTCATATGGACAATATGGCCCTCCCCCTCAGCAAAGACTTCTCCTCATCTTTGGACAGCCTCAGTTTTCATCAATATGCCAATTTTCCCACTCACATTAAAGGTCACACCCTGGATTTAATCTGCTGCTCCGGCCTGACCCCCTCCAACTGTACAGCTGACCCGCTCCCTTTCACGGACCACTTCCTCATCTCCTTTTCTGTTCCCCTCCGTCTCTCCATCATCAAGTCACCACGTATCATTTCTTTTCGTAATATTAAGGACATTGATCTAGCCTCCCTGTCCTCCAGTTTTGCCACCTTGACCCCTAATTTGTCCTCTACTCCCGATGATCTTGTCATTCAGTACAATAACGGTCTGGTTTCTATCCTTAATTCATTTGCTCCCATCAAATCCCGCTCTGTACATTTTACTCGGTCTGCTCCATGGTTCACCCCTGCCCTTCGCTCCTTGAAAGCTACCAACCGGAGGCTTGAAAGACTCTACAAGAAAACAGGTCTCACCATCCATAAAGACTTATATTCTGCTCAGATTTCTCTCTACAAGGACTCCATCTCCCATGCCAAATCTCAGTATTACTCCGGTCTCATCTCGTCCAACTCCAGCAACACTAAAACATTATTTTCCATCATGAACAGCATTTTTCAGCCTCCCGACTCCCTACCCATCCATCTTTACTCTTCAGAAACCTGTAACTCTCTCCTTCAGTTTTTAATGAGAAGGTCAATAGAATCCATCTCTCTTTACCTCATTCCTCCCCTCCCTCTCCTGATTTATTTGAACCCACCATTCCGTTCTCCTCCTTTGAACTTCCCCATCCCTCAGAAATATTAGATTACATCACCAAATCCAAACCTTCCACCTGTCAACTGGACCCTATTCCAACTGTTTTAGTTAAATCGTGCCATTCTTCTCTGCTCCCTTTTATAACAGCCATTAGTCATTCCTCACTATCCTCTGGTACGGTCCCATCCCTATTCAAATCCGCTTCAGTCAGCCCTATTCTAAAAAAACCTGGTTTAGATCCCAATGATTTCAATAACCTCCGTCCCATTTCCCATCTTCCCTTCATTTCCAAAGTCCTTGAGAAAACTGTTGCATCTCAGCTCCATTCCCATCTCACCCGCAATAACCTTTATGAACAGTTTCAGTCTGGCTTCCGTCCCCACCACAGCACAGAAACAGCTCTCATCAAGATCACTAACGACCTACTCATTGCTGCTGATTCTGGTTTAATCTCTATTCTTATTCTCCTCGATCTGAGTGCGGCCTTTGACACCATTTCTCATCCCATCCTCCTCAATAGACTCTCTTCCTTAGGCATCACTCACACCCCCCTCATCTGGTTTCAATCTTACCTTACTGGCCGCACTCAGTTCATCCAGTTAAAATCCTTTACCTCAGAACCCTCCCCAGTCAAGTCAGGTGTGCCCCAGGGCTCTGTCCTGGGGCCCCTCCTCTTCATAGTATATCTCCTCCCTATCGGCAAAATCTTCCGCAAATTCAATATCCAGTTTCACTGCTTTGCAGATGACACCCAGCTCTACATTTCCAGTAAGCCCAACTCAACTCTCCCACCATCCTCCCTTACACTCTGCCTCTCTGAAATCAAATCATGGTTCACCTCTAATTTCCTCAAACTCAACGGCAATAAAACTGAACTTCTTCTTGTTGGCACTAACTCCACCCTCTCAACATCTGACAGCTTTTCTTTAAATATTGACAGCGCCACAGTCTCCCCCTCACCTCATGTCAAGAGTCTGGGTGTCATTCTCGACAGCTCACTTTCTTTTCAAGCTCACATTAATAACTTAATTCGGTCAGCATACTTTCATCTACGTTCCATAAACCGTCTTCGTCCCTCACTGACCCCTCACACTGCCGCCATTCTCGTCCACAGCCTCGTCACCTCCCGTATCGACTATTGCAATTCACTTCTTTATGGTCTTCCCAACAAACTCCTTCATAAACTGCAACTGGTCCAGAATTCGGCAGCCCGTATTATCACCAGAACCCCTTCCTTTCACCACATCACGCCGGTTCTCCAGCAGCTTCACTGGCTCCCAGTTAAATTCAGGTCCATCTTCAAAATTCTCCTCCATACCTTCAAAGCAATCCACAACCTCTCTCCTCCATATATCTCAGACCTTATAAGTATTCACACCCCGTCCCGTTCACTCAGATCTTCTTCTTCCATCCATCTTGCGGTTCCTTCTGCCCGCCGTCTCGCTACCATGGGGAGCAGAGCTTTCAGCCACTCTGCTCCTCGACTCTGGAACTCACTTCCCCCAGACATCAGGAACGTCGACAGTTTTACCCTTTTCAAAACAAAACTCAAAACACACATGTTTAAATCTGCCTACAACCTCTGATTTTATTGAAATGTTTCTCTCTGTTTTATCTTCTTTGGGTTTTATTATTGTTTTATTGTATTTTATTACGTGTTTTGTGTAAAGTGACCTTGGGTGTCCTGAAAGGCGCTTTGAAATAAAATGTATTATTATTATTATTATTATTTATCATTCTCATTTTAGCTCCATTCAGTCACAGGTTTTGCTTTTAAACAAGTAATATCAAAACTGTTAAAGATTGTCATTAAAATTGCCATCCATGAGTTGTCATTTTATAATTGTTGTTTCAAATCTTTCGTTTAAAAATTGTTAGTAATAAAATTTCTTCATTTTTAAACTTGCCTCATTATTGAAATGAAACACAGAAACGGGTGATGGAGGGGTCATGGGAGTTTGCCCAACCAATCCACATGTGTTTTGTGGATTTGGAGAAGGCTTATGACCGGGTCCCCAGGGGCACCCTGTGGGGGACGCTCAAGGAGTATGGGGTGGGTAGCTTTCTGTTAAGGGCCATTCAGTCCCTTTACCAGAGGAGCGTGAGTTTGGTCCGCATAGCCGGAAGGAAGTCGGACCTGTTCCCGGTGAGGGTTGGACTTTGCCAGGGCTGCCCTTTGTCACCGGTTCTGTTCATTACCTTTATGGACAGAATTTCTACGTGCAGCCATGGTGTGGAGTGTGTCGAGTTTGGTGGCAGGAGAATCTCGTCTCTGCTTTTTGCGGATGATGTGGTCCTCCTAGCTTCATCCAGCTCTGACCTTCAGCTCTTGCTGGGTAGGTTCGCGGCTGGGATGAGGATCATTTTCGTGAAGTGCATTTGTAGTCCTGGACTTATTTTCACACAACACCTAAAATATCCTGAGGGACCTGAGGGTGTGTTCCAACTATAGGGGGATCACACTCCTCAGCCTCCCTGGAAAGGTCTACTCCAAGGTACTGGAGAGGAGGGTCCGATCGATAGTTGAATCTCAGATTGAGGAGGAGCAATGTGGTTTTCATCCTGGCCGTGGAACTGTGGACCAGCTCTATACCCTTGCAAGGGTGATGGAGGGGTCATGGGAGTTTGCCCAACCAATGCACATGTGTTTTGTAGATTTGGAGAAGGCTTATGACCGAGTCCCCAGGGGCACCCTGTGGGGGACGCTCAAGGAGTAAGGGGTGGGTGGCTTTCTGTTAAGGGCCATTCAGTCCCTTTACCAGAGGAGCGTGAGTTTGGTCCGCATAGCCGGTAGTAAGTCAGACCTGTTCCCGGTGAGGGTTGGACTTCGCCAAGGCTGCCCTTTGTCACCGGCTCTGTTCATTACCTTTATGGACAGAATTTCTAGGCGCAGCCATGGTGTGGAGTGTGTCGAGTTTGGTGGCAGGAGAATCTCGTCTCTGCTTTTTGCGGATGATGTGGTCCTCCTAGTTTCATCCAGCTCTGAACTTCAACTCTTGCTGGGTAGGTTCGTGGCTGAATGTGAAGCGGCTGGGATGAGGATCAGCACCTCCAAATCTGAGACCATGGTTCTCGACCGGAAAAGGGTGGCTTGCCAACTCCGGGTCGGGGGAGAAGTCCTACCTCAAGTGTAGGAGTTTAAGTATCTCAACGCTGAGCACAGCAACCCACCACCCCAGACCCCAACCAGACGGCCAGATCTCCCTCCTAGCCTCCAGCCCCAGGAAGCCAAGCAACAACAGAGGTGTGCTAAGACCCCTAGTCTCCCTCCGCCTGCTCCAATATAGTGTTGTGTGTTGATGAGGTGTATTCCATGGCTGTGGTGAGCGGGCAGTGCGGGCATTGTCTGTCCTATGCCAGCTGATGCCACCACACCACCCCACTTGCACCCACAGCCCCCGGTGTCTAAGTGCAGTTTAAAATTGGAAGTGGGCACCAGCACTCAGAAGGAGGTTGAGAAATCCCCCTGCCAAGTGCCGTTGAATGTGCTCACTCCCAAGGCCCTAAGTGTGTGTTTGCGTGCAATGTCGTCGGTGGAAGTGTATGAGGTGCAAATAAAATTGGGGGGCAGGTTGCCACAGGAATGCGTAAATCGGGTCCATACCCGCACTCCCTGACTTGTCCACCCCCCAAGGTCCTATGTGCATGTTTGTGTGATGATGTGAGGGAGCAGGAGGAGAAAAATATGCGGGGATGGGGAGGAATGGCTGGTTGGGCTTAGCCCTCCAGGGAGCCAGCTCCCCCACTGGCCCCAATAGGCACCTCTGTTGTCAAAATGCCACCCAGGGCATGGAGACCCCAGCCCATTCTGCCAGGGCCTAAAGCAGCAGCATTGCAGAGCCTCACGGAGTCCGAGGGCACCAACCCAGCCACACCCCAACAGAATATCTATGTCCATCCCTGCATTTGCACAACTTCCAGAATATATAAGACAGAGGACATCCAGTTAATGTTGGGTCCTCCCCCTCCTGGAGATCCCCCTCCCCTGTGATGGAACAGCAGAGGAGCCAAGGTCTACCCGAGGCCCCTGAACCCGGGCCAGGCACTGCTGCATGTTCCTGCCTTCTTCCCGGCAGCATACATGTCAGGACCTGACCCCCACACCCGAGCCCCCAGGCCCCCACCTAGACCCGCCCAGGGGCAATGCAGCTGCCAGGCAGTGACCCATGGCCGCCGCCAAGACCTCCAAGGGGCCCCACTCACAACCGCCAGTAGTCCACCCCCCAAGGCAACCCAAGCACCTCCAGAGGGGGGCAACGGCCCCCCAGTCCCAGACACCCCCAGTGAACCCACCTCCAGGGAACATCCGGATACTCCAAACTCAGACCCTCCACCCCCCCACCCACATCATCCCGCAGGACAATATCAATGGTCCCCCATCATCGCTATGTGATGGAACCAATCAAAGGAGCCCAGAGAGACTGGTTTGAAGTGGAAGCAGAGGCTAAATCAAGTGTAATATGATCTAACAAAAGATTTACAATTAATTCAGTACAAAATTCTACACAGAGTACACTATACAGGTCATCGGATGTTCAAGATGGGGTTTGTGTCATCTGACACATGTGCACACTGCACAAACAACATTCCTGACAATTACATTCACGCACTGTGGTCCTGTCCACCTGTCCAGGAATTTTGGGGTAGAGTATGTGAAGACCTGTCAAAGTCTCTGAAATGTCATATCCCAACCACCCCCTCTCTTTGTTTACTGGGAAACCTGGACGATGTCCCGATTGAAACATCTTTGGTTCACGTAGTTCTGACTGCCATATGCATCGCTAAGAAAACTCTCCTCTTGAATTGGAAAAATAGAGAAACTCTCTGCATTAACCCGTATAGAAATCTTTATTAGTGCTAATTCAAACCTGCGGAGCAGCTTCATGTTGTCTTGGCTGCTGTACGGCTCGAGCGTCGGCCACTGATTGATGAGGGGAATGGAGAGGTTCTTGGCCAGGTGGTTGGAATCACATGGAATCAAACTTGTCCTAAAGCAGATGTGGGTGAATTAGGAAGACATGCAACTGTAACAAAAAAAGACGACTATTCTAATTGCAGTAACGCTGTCACATCATCTGGATGAGGTCAATAAAGGAGAAACTTTGTGAAACACTCACATTTGCTCCTGAAGCTCCAGGACAACAGCCTCCAGATCCTTCTTTTCCTGCTGGCTCTGACTCTGTGCCTCTTCCAGCTGGGCTTTCAGCTTTTTGTTCTCCATCTCCATATTCTTCAGCTGGGACTCACGCAGGCGCACAAGCTCCTCCAGGTAACCCTGGCAACGCATATCCACATTACTTTTACTCCTGGACTTGTTATTTTCATACACATTCCCATCCTGAGTTAGGGACCACAGAAACACGTCTGAAGACCTTCTGAGCATTGACGATCTTGAACCTCTGCTCCATCTTGCGACACTTTGTGTTCCAGCTCTCCTCGTCAGTGACCAGGGGGATGTAAGGGTGTTCAGGGATGCTGTCGTCGCTGGTACTGCTGTCAATGCTCCGTCGATCGTCCTCATCATCGCTCAAGTAATCATAGCTGGAAAAACACACGGCCAATTTCAGAAAAAGCCTCGCTCACAATTCTAATTCTACTGACAGCATCACGTACCTTTGAGTAAACTTCAGGTATGGAGTGTAGTCGATCACTGCTGAAGACTTCCCGTCCAGAGCCTCCCCTTTCAGGCAGAAACTGTGAAATCAATAAAATAAAATAAAATAAACCAAACCATAACATCTAAAATAAACACCACTGTCTCTAAGTGAAGGCGCTCCACCTGAAGTCTATGGCTCCCAGACCAATCAGCATCCCCGTTAACACCGTGGCATCTTCTCTTAACATGATGGCTCCTTCTGCGAAGAACCTCCTGAAGCACAAACAACAGGATGGTTAGGATGGTCGAGCGATACTGTTGCCGTGACAGGTGTGATGGGATGTTTCCCACCTAGTCGTCCTGATGTCCCTCAGAGCAGTGGCGACATACTCAGACAGCCTCTTCTCCATCAGGGCTACTCTCATCCAGGCTCGTCCCTGAAGAGATGCAAATGTCAACACTAAAGATAATGACTTCTTAGCAAATACACAGATCACATTATAAATAACACGGTTTTATGAATTTTTGAGTTCAGTTTGAGGAGACTGCTTATGTAAAAAAAAAAAAGGTCAATGCTTTTGTCAATCGTCTCAGAAAATGAAACTCGTATTTTATTTAGATTCCTTACACATAGTGAAATATTTCTAGCCTTTATTTCTTGTATTTTTGATGATTTTGGCTTTGGATAATAAAACCCCAAAAGGGGAAATCACACAAGGTCATTGCTGAGGAAGCTGCTTGTTCAGAGTGTTGCATCCAAGCATGTTCTGGTGTGGTAGGAGACACTGCAGTAGCAACAGAGAGAACAGGAGCTTTGAAATGATTGTTGGAACTAAATCCATCTAAGGGAGGTTCAGCAGGAGTGGACTGATGCCGGAGTCTGAGCGTCAGGAGCCTCTACACACAGATGAATCCTGTCAAACTACTCCTGAAGCAGAGAACATTAGAAACGCCTCCCACGGGCTAAGGAGAACAAGAACTGGACTGATCAAAGGATCAGTGTCTTAACAGATTAAAGTAAAGTCTGCAGGTCAATTGGAAATTAATTAAGTTCCCAGAGTCTGGAGGAAGAGAGGAGAGGTTCAGAATCCACGATGCTGGAAGTCCAAGAGGAGTTTCTACAATCAGAGGCGATTTGGCTCTGATGTCTGTTATGTTTTCTGAAGTCCTCACTGTACTTTGTGGAGATGGTGATTTCATTTATCTGCAGGACCTGTCCACGCTGCCAAAGGTACCAGAAGCTGCTTCAGTGACCTTGGTGGTACTGGGCTGGAATAATAAACTGTCTGACCTGACCCTCGCAAAGAGAATCTATGGTTTATGATCAAGAGAGGATGGGAGACATCAGACCGACCAATGCAGGCTTCCATCACAGAGCTACAGGCTGATAGGCTAACCCAGGCTGATGGTCTCCATGCCAGTCATGTCGTAATTCATGCAAAAGAAGGTCAAACCAAGTATTGATCGTAGAAATGAACATACTTTTATGAATCTTGACATTTGTGTTTAAAATACTTTTTTAATGGTCTTAAGTATATTCTATTATTTTGAGACAGGAAATAAAGGCTTTCATTTTATAAATAATGAATCTATATAATATATGAGGTTTTACATTCTGAAATGAGTTGTGTTAGATGTACCTGTACCCCTCAGAATGTTCATACTATCATCAGATCCTGTTGTCTTTGGGCTCCAATGTGCTCCAGCTTGGTTTACGGGATTTGCTTCATTTATCATCAACCTTTGAGTTGATTTCTGCTCGTTTTGTGCCTTTTATGACATCATGCATGTAACAGCATCACTTTTGGTTAATTTATAAGACTGAATCACCAGCACATCCTTAATGCATTTATCATTTTTACAGTCTGCATGACTCACCTTTGCCTGTGATGTGCTGATGTTCTCCATACTCTCAATGCTGCTGATGCAGTTGTTAGGGACTTTAGCACAGGCCAGGCGGATGTAGTCCCAAAAACTCTTCTGTCCATCAAACCAGCTACCAGACCCTAAAAAATAAAAAATAAAAATAGGGGGGGGGGGGGGGAGGAGCACTTCAAATATTCCAGTTTACAGAGGGGGATTTCTCACTCCATTTATTTGCAATTTTTCATCGGTTTATGAATTTTTCAAATGTTATGACTTTATTTTTTTTGACAACCTATTTCTGTTTTGAGATCATTATGATTTAATGACTTTGTTTTATTTTGTTTTGATCTATGTGAAGCACTTTGTGATTCTATGTCTGTGATGAGTGCTATATAAATAAAATACAAGTTGTACTGAGTAAGAATGACATCCTGTGGTCAGATTTGGGTACTGCAGTAAATGAGTCAGTTTTCAGCAACTGGTACCATTTATGGATCAGCGCCAGAAGATTCTAAATGATTGTTGATAATTGAGTAGATTGATATATTTTTCCAGAGTCCACGCTTTGTGTCCATCTCACTGTTAACATTGTTAACTCAATGTTAGCCTCTAGGCTTCTTTACCCAATATTAGAGTAAAACAAAAACGGATGCTGTGGCTTTTTAGGGGTACAAGAAATAACTTCTAGGTTACTCCTGTTACTAACTAACATTCTGTCCGCAACACTGCTGCTCTTTGCTGGCCAGTGTTGCAGGCTGAAATGTGATTGGCTGTGGAACCAGGAAGTATGGAGGCGGGACATTTGAACTACGGAGTTTGACGCATTCTGGAAGCGTAGCGCGTAAAAAAAAAACTCAACGAATGCAGTGTGTCCTTATGCTTCAGGGATACGTCCAAAACGTAACATTTTACAGCCGCAGAAATGGAACCCATCCACGACGATGGCTATGTTTCGCAGTCGTTCTGCAGCTGTTTTGCTTCTGGTGGAAAGTAGGAGTAAACATCCAAGAAGTGAACAAATGCTGTCCCCCTGCATGTAGCTCACACACAGTGTACACAGTCCCAACAACTCAAGTCACTGTAAAATGATTAGACATTGTTCCTTTAAATCATCACTATTGAAGCAAATGTTTTAGTCTAAGGTGCTGTTTTTAAATTAGACAGCCGTTTGTGGCAAATAACTTAAAGTTGTAATAATGTTTCTAAACACTTTTCAAACCTTGGGTACAGTGAAATTCAAGCATGCTAATGATTTTCTTTGCAAACCCTGCACTCTGTGACTTTCTTTACTTGGCACGTGGTGATTTCTCAAAGATCTCTTACCTTTAAAACGGTGACTGAGGATGTGTTCAAGGATTGCTGCAAAGTTGATGAACTCTTCAGCTGTGTCATCAATGGGCTCAGCTGTGTATTTCTCCAAAAGGGTTTTAACTGAAAACCTGCAGAGGAATCAAAGAAAATGTGGGAGTAAATTAAAAAGCAGGAAAAAGATGGATTTTTTTTTCCTTTTTTATGCTTGCTCCCAGTCCTCCCAGTGTGAATGCTTATGGGAGCCATGTTTTCCATTTCCTGCTGACTCATATCTATTCTCCCAGCCTGATGATGTTTGTGAAACCTTCAGGAAGCTCCAACAACTCTGACTATTAAAAAGCTCGTATGACTCATGATGTGATATATTCTCAGCAGAACTTACGGGTTTCTCTTTAATCATGACCTGAGATGATCACTGGCTGTAAAACACACTCAATGATTTCATTTGTTTTTAGAAACAACCCCACCGTTTTTATGTTCGTTAAATAGTTCAGCAGGTCTGTTTGTGACCAGAACACCTGACTAAGTGGGTTTTATAGGCCATTAGCATCCAGCCGATTTTAATAAATTCTTAGTTTTTAAAAGACTCCTCAGTTTTCTTCAGCACAGACTCTGCTGGTCTAAATGTTGCATGCACATGTCCAGGACGAATTAAACAGTGGAGTGATTTTAGTCTTTGTTGTCCCAGAACAACGATGTCTGATTCACTGTCTGACTCAAAATAGGGATGTCACATGACCCACATCCACCTGTCGGCAGCTTGGGAGAGACATGTTGATAACAACGGTATTTGGGCAGCTTTATAAGTAAAAATAGCTTTTTTGAATGCAACTTTAGATTAATAAACCCTCCATGTTTTACCGTTTTGCTAGGGAAACAACAAAACTAGTTCATAAGGGCTAAGAGGATATGTTATCACTGAATGTTTGCTACAGTAAAAATAACTGATAGCTAACTTCTAGCACCTATTTACTCTGGTTTATCCTATTGGGTCACTCTAAATCAGGGGTGTCAAACTCAAATTCACACGGGGCCGAAATGAAAATCTGGGACGAAGTCGCGGGCCAAACTTCATATTTTTTGAAAAAGTGACGGCAAATTTGCACATTTTCTTTATCAACATATATGTAATTTTGAACCTTTTAATTTGGAAACAAACTTACATTTGCATTAACACTGAATGTGGAATACCAAATTACACACGAGCAAGTCGATTTTAAATAAAACACATCAGTGGTATTCATTACTTGTGGTATATTCAGCATTTTAAAATCTATTCAGGATTTATGTTTTCTTGTTGTTTATTCATTTTTCTTATTTTTTATTCTCCTTTTTTTCTCCTGTAACGTGTCATCACTGCTGTGACATCTAGCTCCCCCCCCCCCCTGAGGAACAATAAAGGGATTTTCTATTCTATTCATCTATCTGCAGCCTTTCCAGTTCCTGTTTACTGTAGGTTAAATCTTTGCTCACTGGCCAACAACAAAATAAAAATATAATTTTATCTTAAATGAAAATGCAATATCTCACATGTTAACTTTCATGTTTTGGAGCAGAAAAAGAGCATAAAACCTAAATATTTAAAGCTCAGTTTGCTCCACTGGTTTACTGTGATGCTCACCTGTTCCAGCCAGATACCTGCATCATGGGGTTGATCTGAGCTGAGGAGACTCCTGTTGTTTTGTTCATCTTCATCATAATAATGACAACATGACAACAGGTGCTCACATAGGTTTGTGCTGATGAACATGTCTGAGCAGCTTGACCACATTGTTGTGTGTCGAGGAGGAAAAATAAAAACTACAGCAGGCACAGAGTCATGCTGGTTTGAGCGTGTCGCTGCTCGCTGGAGTTATATCAGCTCTGTCTGGAAGTTAGTTGGAAAACTTTCTCTTTCAGTCGTGAACACATAACTGAGCGGTTAAAATATCCGTTTCTGGGCTTCAACGTCAGAAAATAGCTGAGTAAACTCGGCGCTGAGTGAGAGGAACGTCCTACTTTGGCAAAACGTCCTACCCGTAGGATAATTTTACCGTGTTTTACATGACACAAACCCTAACCCTAACCATAACTCTACCCCTAACCAAAAAAAAAATCAAGTATCAACGTCAATAAAAAGTACTAATACTTACTACTTATCTATTTTCCTGCAAATATGACAGCGGAGTAGCATTCCCCTTTTGTGTTGTGCGCACATGCTCAGTAACAATGGGTAGGACGGTTTACGGGGTAGGAGAAATTCCCAGAACACCGGCACCAGACGCTGTAAAAAAACACGGGGGGTGGGGGGGGGGGGGGGGGGGGGTTCGGCTCTGCAGCAAAGCATCATGGGAGCTGTATTCTTTGCGGTAAAATCGGCCAGTGGGTCAGTTTTAACATATTTTTTGATGTTTATCTCGCGGGCCACACAAAAATGCTCCACCTTGTCTCTGACACATGTGCTCTAAAGCATTTTTATGATGGTAAATTAGGTCAATCTCAGAGTGAGCTGGTAGCAAATCTTGCTGTTTGGTGCAGTTATATGCATTTTTCCCAGTGTTGTTAACGTGGAGGTTTCTTTACACAGTCTACTATAACTTTAAAACAGTTATTGGGAAAATATAAAATTATGACTGTAAGAGTTATTTAGTTCTACAGCTCTGATCTGCTGATACAGGTTAACATCCACTTATAAAATGATGATTTAGTGTGTAACAAAAAACATCCACACGGATAATTTGCTATTGCCAGCCTGAATTAGCCCTTTGTGATGGTGCATTCACAGACCAGGAAGAAAGGGGCTTTTATTTTGCTTGGCAATGGTGCATTGAACAGTTATTGATTTTCAGATTGGCTCAAAGATTAAGAAGTTTATTTATATTGTACTTTTCAGATGCAAAGTGCTTCACTGACAAAAAACATACAACAAACAACAGAATCACAGTAAAACATTAAATGAAACTGCATTACAATAAACTGTCAATTATCAATAAAAGTGGTATAGGTGACTAGTAGAGGGGTAGGATAATGGAAAAGACAGCCAAAACTAGAGCTAGGAAACTAAAGGTGAGTTTTAACAAGTTTAAGGAGGGTGTAGGAGGCAAAAAGAAATCATGTAAACTAGGCATGTAAAAAATACTGATATGGAAATATATCGTGTTCATTTTTCCAGTGATATTATAATCAGTATTGGGAAAGTTTGTTTAAAAAATGAACTAGTTAAAAGTTCAGTTCATACATTTTAAAATGAACTAGTTTGTTTCTTAGTTCATAATTTAACAAATTTTGAACTAAGTTCACTGTTCCAAAAACGAACTAGTTCATAGTTATTTTTCCTCATATTTATATATATTTATATATCCAACAGTTGGCACCCGTTCAGACCACACTCATACCCAGCTGCAGTTTTTACCCTACAGTATATTCTCAATAACATGAGGAAAACATTATTTGAGCAGTTTTTAATGGGAAATTATTAAACAATCTTAAGAAGCAGGCTGAGGTAGCAAACTCAAAGTGCAATATTAAAAGTGCAAAACATTAAAAAATGTATAATCTTTCAGTTAAGCCCCTTTTTTATTTTTCTGAATGAACTTTGACTCCTGCACACAGCAAAGATGTAGAAGAGTAGACGCCGCACCAACCGCTACTGCCTATGTTTGGCCCAAGCCCCCACAATGCGGCTCTAAAATTTGTCTCAACCCGGAAGTACCAAAAATTGCAGTTCCACCCTCATCTGCTGGGGGCTGGTATCAGAAGCGAGTAAATCCTCATTGACTCCCATGTTAAAAATACCAATTTCACAGCAGAAATAAACTTGTTTACAGCCTGGTACCAAAACATGTTTTTGGTTTAAATGATCTAGTTTACACTCATGACAACTCTGAGGGGGATGAATTTTTTTCTCACTCTTCTGTTTAAGTGTATTAAAAGCCTAAAATTCTGTATAATTAATGAGCCTCAGACCCACGTGACCACAGAGCTAGCTCCGTGGAAAGGCCTCAGTACAGCCTCGGTCTGGCTTGGAAACTGCTCCGGCATTTTGAGTCTCTGTGTTTGTGTATTCTTTTTTGGATATTTTTTGTGCAATTGTTGGACAAAATGACTTGCTCTGGCATTAGTTGCACTAACAGAGCGTCCAAGGAGTCTCCACTTCATTTTTTTCGGTAAGTAAAATTATATTTATGTATTTTAGGTCACTGCCGAGCTGAGCTTAGATTTTAACATGTACTGTTTTACCATGAAATTTAAATGTAATAGGGTAAAACCCAGTGCATTTCACATATTGCTGCACTTTAAAAAATGGGTTGAAATATAACATGTTGGTGGAGCTGGGTTCAGACTATCGGCTTGTGGAGCTCTCGGGAGACCGATGTTTTCCACCCGTTTCTCCCCTCCCCGCAGCTCGGTGCATCTCTGTCTGATCGCGGCTTCTGTTTGCTGACGGCTGGTTCTCCCCGCAGCTCGGCGCATCTCTGTCTGATCGCGGCTTCTGTGTGCTGCAAGGGCTGACAGCTGGGTCTCCCCGCAGCTCGGCGCATCTCTGTCTGATTGCGGCTTCTGTGTGCTGCGCGGGCTGATGGCTGGGTCTCCTCGCAGCTCGGTGCATCTCTGTCTGATCGCGGCTTCTGTGTGCTGCAAGGGCTGATGGCTTGTGGAGCTCTGGGATGGAAACCTTTCCACCCGGTTCTCCCCAGCTGCAGCTCTGCGCATCTCAGATCGCAGCGGCACTTGTCTGCTGTGCGGCTGCCGGCTTGTGGAGGTCTCCAAGACCTCTGTGTTCCACCCGGTTTTACCCAGCGGTCAGCCCGGCGTATCTCTGACTCAGAAGCTCTGGTGTTGTGCACAGTTAACTCCGGCTGTAGCTATGTTGCTACCTCCATTAGCTTAGCTCCCACCTCTGCATTAGCTTTGGGTTAGCTTCAGGTTAGCTTGTAGCTAGTTCAACCGGGTGTCGTCAGTTGATCCCAGCCTTACAGCCCCACCCTCAGTTCCACCTCTCTTCCCTTTTATGGAATTGTCTGGGCTTGACGGAACCTGTGACACGGTCAAAATGGCGGTGGTGGCCACCTTCCATTTTAGCACAAAAACTTGTTATTGGAGCCTATGGAAACCCATTGTCCATATATGTATGTCGATGGTTTGGCCGCATTTGCGGGTTCTACTTTTTACAAACTCTATAGTTAACAGGATGTTTTAGCTAGGCTTTAGCTCTGGAAAAGCTCCGTGGATATATGGAGCTAGAACGGCGAAAGAATGCATTCATAAACCCGTTTACGCACGCCAGGACGAACACACTCACTTTCACGCTTGTCAGGCAAAATACAAAAGAGTTCGGTTCACGAAAAAAAAAAAATTCATGAACGATTGTTCAATGAATGCGTTTGGGCATATGACTGATTATATGGATATTGAAAAGCTGTGTATCAAATTTTTGGAAGAATTTACATTCAAATATTTGTGTTTTTTCTTTATTTTGGTGCAATTAAAACACTGACCCCTAGTTGGCAGCAGTGTGCAGTGGGCTTTGTTTCCACCACTGAAATGTAAATCCCTCTATTATGGTTTAGATACCTCATGTTAAACATGTTACATATCAGTTTGAACTGTTCATTGAATTTTCCCATAAAAAATTCTGTCTAAAAAATTGCTAATATCTTCTGACTGAATGTATCACAATATATTGTGATACGTTGTATTGTATCACCATAATTTCACCATTACACATCCTTAATATAAACCTAGCAGCAAAACGTGGAAAGTGACCAAACAGAGGCAGTAAAATCTGGTATATTGATGACTCAGTAGGTGAAAACATTGACAAAACAAACATTTAAACGAAATTAACAACATAATTTCAATAAAACCTTAAATATTCACTAATTCACTTTGTGAGTTTATAGGCCTAACCATAACAAATGTTACTATAGTTAATCTCTATGATATAATAGGTTTATAAGTGGCGGTAACATATTTCGAAAGTGACCCTGGTGTGACAAGCTGTTAGCTTGTCAATCTGGGCAGACCTTATCGTTATTTCTCCAAGCTGAGTCCATTCAAATAGCTCTCTACAACGTAATTCATGTTAATTGTTCATAATCTTTCACACCCCACAGTCATGAATTATAACTAACATTTAAGCACTAGTTGTAAGCTAAGAGCTAAAAAAAATCATAAATGGCTGCAGAAGTTATTTGTTTTGTTTAATTGGCTTTCGGATCGATGATGATCTGGGTCATCATCAGTGCCTGACTCAGCAGTTTTGTGGGGTTTGATGCTTGGCGTGTTTTAACTGAACTAGTCTGTAGCAGTCTCACCCAGTCCAATCAGGACTCAGAATTCAGGCCTCACATGTCATCCTCAGACAGTCTCCACGGGTACCAGTTAGTCCTTGCTCCGGGAAGGTGGTCGCCATAGCAACCACGCCATCAGCGCTCAGAAAACAAACAGCGCTGACAAATATGACATCTCACTCAGTTATGTTATACTAAACAGGAACACTTGCTTTTTTAACGGACGAAAACGGATTAGATGGACCAGGAGTTGCATTTAAAGACATGTGGAAATTATAAATGTCTCCTTGTATGACCACCTTAAGGTTTAAGCAGCATTTCTGAGAACTCCACTCACATAAAGGCTTCAGAAACATCATCACCGACCTGCAGACGGAGATCAGGTTCTTCCTCTCCACCGCTACGTTCCGAGCAGACACTTTTCTCGATGCTTCTCCCGTGGCCATCCCTGCCTGCACATACCCGGGCTCCATCCGGGAGGAGACAGCCCTGTAATAAAATGACCCCTCCCTGTCCCTCTCCCTCCACTTTCACTCGTGGAAGAAGCAGAGGATGCTGCGCGTCCACGTCAGAGCCGCAAACATTACTGCGCCAAGAAAAAAGCTATTATAGTGAAGAAAGAATCAGAAACATAAAAAACAATGTGGATCTGTTGTGTGTTATTTGTTTTTATCCCACATTCAGAGGAATAAAACGCATCTCTCTGCTTTCGCGATGTCGACTGCCGATGACGTCAGAGTAGTTGATTGGCTGAACATAAACCTTACGGAATTACGGAATCACGTTACGTTGTTATCACGTTTTTTATTATTTTATTTTTTTATTATCTTTAAATGCTTATTACAATTTCTCGTGAGACAACAACACAGAATGGAAACATACAAGGCATCTTTAGTAACAATAAAAGAAAAACAAATAAGAAACTTAAAAAAGAGGCACTTATATCACAAAGTAAAAAACATTGTTACAAGATTAAACATTTTTCTGCAGCATGACAAATGGCTTTTGCAGTTGCATTTGAATTTCTTATATGAGTCAAAGTGGATAAGAACATATGGAATTCATTTGTGAAACAGTTCATGTTTGGCAGTTGTTTTTTTTCCCATTTGCTTTTGTGGATGTGGTATTTACCCATAATAATAATAATGTTAATTAACAATGAATTATTCCCATTTAATTTAGAATTGTAAATAAGAATATCTTCATTTGTAAAACGATCAAGTTCTCTTATTTTATTTCTTAACCAACAATGGACTTCTTCCCCAAACCTCTTACTTATATGACAGCTGAAAAATAAGTGTTCTATTTCTTCAGGGCTTCCCTGACAGAATTCACAAGGGTCAACTTCAAAATCAAATCTCTTCCTCAGTGTCTCTGCTGATGGATAGTAGTTGTTAAGAATTTTAAATTGCATTTCTTTTACTTTGGGCATTATAGGCCATTTTATAAATTTTTATTGTTTTTCTTCAATTATTGGATTTCCTAGTATTTTTATTTTAATCTTCCTATCATAATCATGATAGATACATTTTTTAAAGGCTCCATTTAAAAATTTCTTTTCACATTTTCTTTCTGTGATGTTCAATTCTCCTATTAATAAATTAGGAAGTTTTATTTGAACATTAGAGAAGAGAATTGTGTTTTTTATCATTTGTATCAAAGTCACTGGTAGAGCCTTACATACTTTCTCATATTCCTGAAGAGAACATTGAATGTTATTAAATTTGTATTTAAAATTCTGTAGCTGTAGTATTTCACCATCTTTATCCATAATATCGTGTACAAAGATAATTCCTTGATCAAACTACTGTTGGTTAAACAAAGACTTTCTGTTTGAAACAATTACTCGATTATTCCACAAGGTGGCACAATGAGGAGTAAAATTATGGGTAAATACCATCTTCCAATAATGCAATACTTGTTTGTGAAATTCAGATAATTTAAAAGGCAATTTAGTGATTTCAAAGTCACATTTCAAAAGAAAGTTTAGCCCCCCAAACTTCTTGAAGACATTTTTTGGAATATGAAACCAAATTGTATTTGTCTTTATTAGAAATTCTTTCAGCCACTTTGTTTTAAATGTTCCCAGCATTGCTTCAAAATCCACAGCTTTCATACCTCCATTTTTATGTTCTTTGACTAACTGGGATCTTTTTATATAATGGGTTTTATTTCTCCATATAAATTTGTATATAACCGTGTTAATATTTTTCACTGTTTTTAAAGCTATATAAAGGGATTGACATGGATAGATCAATTGGGAAATACCCTCAGACTTGGACAATAAATTTTGCCCAAAAATGGAAAGATCTCTGCTAAGCCATTGGTTCAGAGTTTTTTTGTATTTGATCAGTTTTTTTCTTTCATATTGATTTCTTCTCTTTGTTTTTCGTCTGCAACTATCTTAACTCCTAGATATTTTATTTCTTTTTTAACAGGAATTGACATTATCTCATTATCTGTGCATTCATACAGATACAGTAACTCACATTTTTTTGTGTTCAGATGAAGACCTGATGCTTTGGAAAAAATTGAAATAATTTGTAATGCTTTGCTAACCATATATTTGTCCTTTAAAAAAACTGTGTCATCTGCAAACTGACTTAAACGAAATTCATAATCAAAAAAATTTATACCCAGAAAATTTGGATGATCAGTCATGAAATAATCTATTGAACACTTGATCTGTGATACCACCCCGCGCCGGCAGGGGCCACTGTTTTTAGGACAAAGCTATCGAAAGCATCCTGCTAACAACAACATAATATCCTGGACAGTTTGCGTTCAATTTAAGCCCCACATAAAGGTGAGTGTTAATAAATGAAGTTAAAAACGCAATATCAATTTGTTCGAGTAAGGCAGATGTACTGTATTATTAAACTTTAATAAGCGGTAATAGCTCGACCTTTATGTTGGTCTTGGATTAGCCGCTAGTGAAACGAGGCTAAACGTCCACCTAGCTCAATGGGGCTAGCAACCGTGTTACCATTAGATTATGTGGATTATCAACAGGATTTATGTATTCGTAATGCTTTCATCCACTCACGTGTTTGAGTAGGTTTTCTCTTCCATCAGATCATTGGTCTTCATGTGAATTCAAAATAATTAAAAAATCAATGGACGAGTTTCGACTCTAATGTTAGCAGGTTAACTACCTGCTACCTACAAGTCAACCTGTTTCAGTTTCTAGCATCTCAAAATTAAAATACAACTACTAGTGAAACTTGATAATAAGACGTCAGAACTAAAGATAAACGTACTTTTTGTAAATGCTTGTCAAAGACGAAAAGCTTTTTTCATGAGCCTTTAGTGAACAGACGTTTTTATTGACGTACCCAATAAAATTTGCTTGAATTTTTAGTAGGGTTGCACTTATACGTGTTCTAAGAGTTTGTATTAGAAAATTTTCAAGCAGTGTTGAGCAAAGCTGCTCAGAAACCTCCTGGCTGAGCAGCTGTCATAGATGGTGAATTCAAATGTAACTATTAGAGTGTAGAGATTTGCATGAGTAACAACATTATTGGCAATAAAACTGAGCAGAAATGACCTTTAATACTCTTCACAAAAAGATCAGTGTTAATCTCCTGTAGGAAGATGAACTCATCTTGGCACTATTTTAAAATCGTTAATTGAGAGAAAAAGAAACAAATTTTTATTTTATATTAAAGACTTATGAGACCATACTGTACTAGATTGAAACAATGAAAATACATTTAAATTTTGGGCTTTCTATCAGTATAGGGACATGAAAATTCTTCTATGTGCTAGAGTTGGAACATATCCTTCTATACTTTTTGCATCATTTGGTGCAGGTTTGCTGACCACCATAATTAACAAATCCATTTACTTTTAAATGTACTATGAACATTTTCAAACTTATAAAAAGTTTCTTTTAGTTGAATAATCAACCAGTATTTTCAGCCACAAAAGAACCCCAAGGTACTTTTGTAATATCTAGGTACTAATGTAATGCTACATGTCTCATGTCTTGTTCATCTCTCTTTCTCTCTCTCTCTCTCTCTCTCTCTCTCTCTCTCTCTCTCTCTCTCTCTCTCTCTCTCTCTCTATATATATATATATATATATATATATATATATATATATATATATATGAGAGAGAGAGAGAGAGAGAGAGAGAGAGAGAGAGAGAGAGAGAGAGAGAGAATAACCTTTGTTTGTCAAACATTTTTTGGCAAGTTAGTAACCCATAGGGAGCCTTAGGGCCATGGTATACTTGCTGTTTGATGACGTAAATGCGTGTTTAAAATGGCTGTAACATGTTACTTGCATTGATTTGAAGCTTTGTTTGTGCGCGTCCCCCGAAATTGACTCGCCGCATCTGAACGTTGCAATATATGAGTATTCAGTAGGTTGAGTCAACAACACGAGCAAGACACACTCACATAGTGACTCCGTCTCTGGTTTTGAGGTATTTCATTAGAGACCATCTTTGATACAGCGTCTGTCAGTATGTCAAAATTAAGCAGTTACTGATCTCTTCTACTGACAGTGTTGGGAAAGTTTGTTTAAAAAACGAACTATTTCAAAGTTCAATTCATACATTTTAAAACGAACTATTTTGTTTCTTAGTTAATAATTTTAAAAATTTTGAACTAAGTTCACTGTTCCAAAAACGAATTAGTTCATAGTTCTTTTTTCTCACATATATATATATATATATATATATATATATATATATATATATATATATATATATATATATATATATATATATATATATATATATATACACAGTGTGGCAAAAAAGTAGTCAGCCACCGATTGTGCAAGTTCTCCCACTTAAAATGATGACAGAGGTCAGTAATTTACATCATAGGTACACTTCAACTGTGAGAGACAGAATGTGAAAAAAAATCCATGCATTCACATGGCAGGATTTTTAAAGAATTTATTTGTAAATCAGGGTGGAAAGTAAGTATTTGGTCAACAAAAATTCAACTCAATACTTTGTAACATAACCTTTGTTGACAATAACAACGGTCAAACGATTACTATAGGTCTTTACCAGGTTTGCACACACAGTAGCTGGTATTTTGGCCCATTCGTCCATGCAGACCTTCTCGAGAGCAGTGATGTTTTGGGGCTGTCGCCGAGCAACACGGACTTTCAACTCCCTCCACAGATTTTCTATGGGGTTGAGGTCTGGAGACTGGCTAGGCCACTCCAGGACTTTCAAATGCTTCTTACGGAGCCACTCTTTTGTTGCCCAGGCGGTGTGTTTGGGATCATTGTCGTGTTGGAAGACCCAGCCACGTTTCATCTTCAAAGCTCTCACTGATGGAAGGAGGTTTTGGCTCAGAATCTCACGATACATGGCCCCATTCATTCTGTCCTTAACATGGATCAGTCGTCCTGTCCCCTTAGCAGAAAAACAGCCCCGAAGCATGATGGTCCCACCCCCATGCTTCACAGTAGGTATGGTGTTCTTGGGATGCAACTCAGTATTCTTCTTCCTCCAAACACGACGAGTTGAGTTTATACCAAAAAGTTCTACTTTGGTTTCATCTGACCACATGACATTCTCCCAATCCTCTGCTGTATCATCCATGTGCTCTCTGGCAAACTTCAGATGGGCCTGGACATGCACTGGCTTCAGCAGCGGAACACGTCTGGCACCGCAGGATTAGATTCCCTGCCGTTGTAGTGTGTTACTGATGGTGACCTTTGTTACTGTGGTCCCAGCTCTCTGCAGGTCATTCACCAGGTCCCCCCGTGTGGTTCTGGGATTCTTGCTCACCGTTCTCATGATCATTTTGACCCCATGGGATGAGATCTTGCGTGGAGCCCCAGATCGAGGGAGATTATCAGTGGTCTTGTATGGCTTCCATTTTCTGATAATTGCTCCCACAGTTGATTTTTTCACACCAAGCTGCTTGCCTTTTGTAGATTCACTCTTCCCAGTCTGGTGCAGGTCTACAATTCTTTTCCTGTGTCCTTTGAAAGCTCTTTGGTCTTGGCCATAGTGGAGTTTGGAGTCTGACTGTTTGAGGCTGTGGACAGGTGTCTTTTATACAGATAATGAGTTCAAACAGGTGCCATTAATACAGGTAGCGAGTGGAGGACAGAAAAGCTTCTTAAAGAAGACATTACAGGTCTGTGAGAGCCAGAGATTTTCCTTGTTTGAAGTGACCAAATACTTATTTTCCACCCTGATTTACAAATAAATTCTTTAAAAATCCTGCCATGTGAATTCATGGATTTTTTTCACATTCTGTCTCTCACAGTTGAAGTGTACCTATGATGTAAATTACTGACCTCTGTCATCATTTTAAGTGGGAGAACTTGCACAATCGGTGGCTGACTAAATACTTTTTTGCCCCACTGTATATATATATATATATATCTTATGAAATAATTTTCCAATAGTTGGCACCCGTTCAGACCACACTCATACCCAGCTGCAGTTTTACTACAGTATATTCTTATTAACATGAGGAAAACATTATTTGAAAAGTTTTTTTAAATGGGAAATTATTAAACAATATTAGGAAGCAGGCTGAGGTAGCAAACTCAAAGTGCAATATTACAAGTGCAAAACATTAAAAAAAGTGTAATCTCTCAGTTAAGCCCCTTTTCTATTTTTCTGAATGAACTTTGACTCCTGCACACAGCATAGACGTAGAAGAGTAGACAGCGCACCAACCGCTACTGCCTATGTTTGGCAGCATTTGCGTGTTCTTCTTTTTATAAACTATGGTTAAGTGGATGTTTTAGCTAGGCTTTAGCTTTGGAAAAGCTCCATGGAGATCTAGAGCTAGAACGGCAAAAGAACGGGTTCATAAACCCGTTCACGCATGCCAGGATGAACGCACTCACTTTTATGTTCGTCAGGCAAAATACGAACGAGTTCAGTTCAGTTCACGTTCACGAAAAAAACTAACAAATTCACGAACGATCGTTCATTCAACATGTTCGGGCACAACATTGTCTATTGATACCATGTTTCTCTTTTCTATTGACACCATGTTTGTTTTGGTTGTACCCCCAAATTCAATTCTTCGTCCTCTCTGAGTAGTCTAGTGCATCCCCTAGTGCGACACCCCAGTACTACGTGCAGTGCAGTGCTATGCAGCAGCATGTATGTGAACAACGACGCTGCCTGCACCAACGCGAGGTCAGACAGTAACAGGGGTTTTCCTGCGTTCAAATTTGCTTGGCGGCCGCCTCCAGCTAATTTTGTGCCGTCCCAGCCTGATTTCAATCTGCCCCCAGCTATATGGATGTTATTTTAACTGCAGTTGCAGCTTTGCACCACTACAGGGGCGCTGTATCAGCAGCGCTAAAACCGCTGCAGAAAAAGAAGATTAAAAATTGCTTTTCTCGCTAGTTGGTATATATCTATGGTTAGTTGGTTCTATTGACGTGCTGATTTCCCCCCATGCTCTTCCATATCAGAGCAGGGCTGTACAGTGCGATGAGAAAAAACTGTCTGTGCTTGTCTGTCTATTTTTAAACGTAGCACTGGTGCAACATCTTTGAATTGCTATTTTCCCCAGAACTTTATTGAACAAAAGTAAGTTACGTGTAAGAACAATGCTTTTTACTGTCATACAGTGTGGTAATCTGGATGCAGTGGAGGAAAATAAAGGAACCAGCAAAGGCATAAAGGCAGAACCGGCCCAAAGTTTGGGATCAAAAGTGCAGCTACACGCAGATTGGCTAACGCTAAAGCTAACGGGTATCAGTCTCACGATCAATTGGCGCACAGAAAAATATACGATGATCATAAAACTAAGAAAGACTAAACTCGACAAGAAGATGAAATGTCCCCACCACCCTGTTTATTCTGCTTCCTGTAGCGCTACGGATCAGAACCGCTGCAGATATGAGTCACATTACTGCTACACCTCTGCTCCACACACAGGAGCAGGAAGTACGGCAAGCCGTTGTAGTATATAATTCACAAACGCTTCTATCTTTGAACATAATTTAAACAGAATTATTGCCAACCCGTACATAATAGCCATGCCACCATTACATTGTTAGCAGCAGAATTTAAATGCAAATGCATGTTAATGAAAGGCATTATATTTTACTGGATATCTGTATGTGTTATTTTGACTAAGATGAGTGTTATTAATACAAACCTAAAATGTTACTGAAATGTAGGTCAAATAATTAAAAATATTTTAACTATAAATATCAGATGGGAAAAAGGGAACTAAACACCAATCTAATGCATATTATTGAGCCTTTTATAATAAGAGTCTGTTATTTCAGCCTGATAATTTTGTTGATTTATTTCATATTTTTAGCAGCAAACCAGTTTTGTTTAACTTGAAACGTTGTCAAATGGAATATTCAATTAATCAACAGAATTTTAGATTAGAACACTTAACGAAAAAATATTGTGCCTTTAAAAAAGTGAGGTAGTTGAATGCACAGAGTATGCATGTGCTGGCGCATGGTCAGGATGGTACCACCTCCTGCCTCAATATGAGCCAGGAAAAACCCTGAGTAGGTATTAGGGATGCACCGATCAGGTTTTTTGCTGCCGATCACCGATACCGATATCAAAGAATGCTGATCACAGATACCGATCACTTGGATTGGCCAGAAATTTTCTACAACATTATAATGAGTGCTACAAACTACATAATCTGGGAATAAAGGAAATGTAACCTAATCTAAAATGGTCTGTATTAAGGTTGTCACGGTGTGAAAATTTAACCTCACGGTTATTGTGACCAAAATAACCACTGTTTTCGGTATTATCACAGTATTTTTTTTAAACGTGATACATTTTCACACAATTAAATAAACCCTGCATGTCAGGAAATATTGTCCTCAGTTTGTGTCTAAATTTTGCCTAAAATGTGTTATTTTGTAATTATGTTGTTTATTTGTTTACATTTTTTCCCTTTAGTCTTTAAAATACCTATATTTGCCCATAACGTCTTACGTTATGTCTGCTTGATGTCATCATTTTAAAAATATTAGTTCAGATGATACTCAGTACTCAAGTAGCCTTCTAATCAGATACTTTTTTTTACCCTTACTTGAGTAATAAACCGTATATCAGGAAAATATTGTCCTCGGTTTGCGTCCTTCCAGTGAGCTTTGCAGATGTGGGGAAAATGTCATCAGGCAGTAATCATTGTTAATTTCATAATTATTCTCAGAGAGAGACCAACTCTTATCTGCCCCTGGGAGCCCCGTAATTCATAGCGTCATTTCAGCATGGGGGTGTCCGCGACACGGTTTATATGCAGGTAGCGGCGCTGCGGCTGCTTTATAGCGACTCGTTGCATTCTCCCTCAACCCAAATCCTCGGATCACGCATTTTAGCTAAAACGCTAACGTTAACTTGCCTTGCGTTGACTGTAGAGTTGTGGGTGATGGTCACGCAGATGTGTCATGAGATTTGAAGCGTTGCTACCTTTCACAGACACTTTTCCTGCATGTGCTGCAAACAGGATAGCCGTCTTCTATAAACTCCTTCGGCATTCTTCAAATATCTAAAAGATGCCCGTACTTCCGACTTTGTCTTTTTTGAGGGATAAAAAATGTCCTCCTGAGCGCTGCCGTCTCCTCCTTTGGCCATTATTTCAGCTTTAGCTTCAAGAAAGTTTTGGTTGTAAACAACAAAGCGCGCATAGGCCGCCGGCAACTTCAACAGATGATACGGTGGCTGGTAAGGGTCACCGCGCCTACACCGCAGCCACGGTAAACCCACCAAGATAATATAGTTTTTTTAAAAAACAAGACGGTTATTATTATTGTCAACTTTTTTTTTACCGGGGTTTACCGCTACACTTACCGTGACAACCCTACCTGATCGGTCTGCTTTGATCTATTTTGAAAACTTCGATCAAAACCAATAGGGGCGCTATCGGCCGATTACGATCAAATGCCGATCCATCGGTGCATCCCTAGTAAGTATATCACGGCCCTAAATCTCTTCCCTTTCTTGTCAGCTAAAGGGTCCCTGGAAGGACGAAAAAATGAATTCATGTCAACGGGGCTGAAAGAGTTATTTTTCTAATCTACTACCTTACACCCTGGATCGCACATATGTTGTACTGCAATTTTAATGAAAAGTAATGATGGGTGTTTCAACCAAAACTGTTGCATACTTTGAGATTTATCAGCTTGTACAAGTTCATAATTAGCATGACTACGAATCGGGTACATCACATATGTGGCAGCATCACTACAGAATCTCCTCTCCCCTAGCATAGCTGCTACTTACCACATGGCCAGATTTATGGTGGTTCTTTCCTCCTGAAGGAAGGATTCAAAGCTTGCTGAACTTACCTATGCTTTTCTCCGTGTCTGGTTCAATGTCGTAAATTTGGTGATGCACATTTCTAGTCCTACACATATTTTCACACAAAACCTAAAATATTGTTTGCCCCCCATTCGATAATAAGCACTTTCTTAGCACACAGCCCACAGCTTGTTGGCCATTTCAAATGGATTTCGAAGCTTTGCGCTAAACACTGTTAGCTTTACGATGTAACTTTTTGATCATCTGCACAAAAATGTGTTGGATGATCCAAAATAGTAATATCTAAATCCATATGTTTATTTATTTATTTATTTATTTATTTTTGTTTAAATCGTAGGGATACAGGTCTGCATAGTGGCGGCAGATGGTCATTTTGCCCCCAACGTGCGTATGTGGGCAATTACTCAAATGTAAACTGTAACATTCAATGGCTCTATAGCATATGTCAATATTTACTTGAGTCCCTGTAAACTATTCTCGTAAAACTTAAAATACCTTCAGTTTCTTATTTTTGTCATTGTAGAGTATTTCCACTTAAAGGTCAACACAACAAGTAAAATTGTTGATAACAGCATGAACAAGGTGACTGAACATATTAAATATACGTTTGGGTCCTCCATCCATTTAACCCCCCTATGCCTGGTGAGGTGCACAGGCTTTTTGTTGAGAAGTACAGAGCGAAGGTGAAGCCTTGGTGCTAATGCTGTTTTTGCGCTGTCAAACCCTCTTCACTGTAATTGTGGAAAGTCGGTGTGATGAGCGAGGCAGGCTGATCGCTGTAGCTAAATCAATAGTTCACACCTTACTGAGATTGAGTTTTTAGGAAAGGAGGAGCACCATGACCAAGGGCAGAATATGAAATCACTTCCACAGAGACCGAACATGCGCTTTTCAATCGATCCTCAGCCCCTATACCAATTATAGTTTTAAGGTTTGTCTGTGGCTTACTGCAGTCCTCGAAGACCAGAGCTTTGGAAACAGACGTAGTGTTCACTGGCACTTTGACAAGGGTTGCAATTTTTTCATCTCTCTTGGAAATTGCAGTTTGAAATGCCTCCATACTTCCAGTCTTTAATTTAGAGTAGAGATTGATTTCTTCTTTTTTTTTAAATGGGTGTGAAATGTCAAGAAAAGTAAAACCTTGCAACAGCAACTTTTTATTTCATGTCTTTGTAGAGATGTGTTTGTTTCATTGATCTGTATATTTTCTTGGTTTGTCGATAAACAGGTTGTACTGATGAATATAATTACATTGACAAATTTTTACTATTTTCTCAACACTCTCCATACTTGACTACCAGAGTTCAATAAGATCTGAATAATCTGATGAGGGATGTTCTGATCACATTTTTCTTTGCTCAATATCCGAGTCTGAGTCATCTGATTTTGAGTATCTGCCGATACAAAAGTTTTCCTTTACATCTTTTTTAAATTATTATTTATGTATGTATGTATGTTTGTATGTATGTATGTATGTATGTATATATGTAATTTCCTTAGTTTATCTGCCAAAAAACATCACATGTTTAGGAAGTACATTAAAAAAACGTGTTAATATCATGAATATATTTAAAAGTAGTGGAGTTGTTCACATTTGAAAATGTTTATGCCTTCATTATGCGGCTCTATTGAGTGATGTGCATTCCCGTGATGGGGAGGCCTGTGGCGTCACCTTTGCTGGTGATCTAGGGTTATGTTATGAAATAGGTGGGCTTTACACAGGACGAGGCAGAATTTAATCAAATCCAAGCATCTAGAACAGGGCTCTTCAATTCCAGGCCTTGAGGGCTGTGGCAATGTTTTGATAAGTTTCTGCAATGTCACCAGATTTATTTTCATCCAGTGTTGCATTTATGTTTCAACAAGATCTTGCATTTATGATGGTAGGCTCTGACCGCTGCACAAAGCCTTCTCCAGCTCATTCCAAAGATTCTCAATGGGGTTAAGGTCTGGACTCTGTGGTGGCCAATCTATGTGTGAAAATGATGTCTCATGCTCCCAGAACCACTTTTTCACAATCTGAGCCTGATGAATCCTGGCATTGTTACCTTGGAATATGCCCGTGCCATCAGGGATGATGGAATAACCTGGTCATTCAGTATATTCAGGTAGTCAGCTGACCTCATTCTTGGGTAGGGATGGGTACCTTTCACATTTGAATCGATTTGGTACCAATTCCCGTTACCTAGTAGGGATGCACCGATGGATCGGCATTTGATCGTAATCGGCCGATAGCGCCCCTATCGGTTTTGATCGGAATTTTCAAAATAGATCAAAGCAGACCGATCAGCCGTAGGGTTGTCATGGTAACCAGTGTAGCGGTGGTAACCAGTGTAGCGGTAAACCCCGGTAAAAAAAAAAGTTGACAATAATAACCGTCTTGTTTTTTAAAAAACTATATTATCTTGGTGGGTTTACCGTGGCTGCGGTGTAGGCGCGGTGACCCTTACCAGCCACCGTATCATCGGCTGAAGTTGCCGGCGGCACATGCACGCTTTATTGTTTACAACCAAAACTTTCTTGAAGCTAAAGCTGAAATAATGGTCAAAGGAGGAGACGGCAGCGCTCAGGAGGACATTTTTTATCCCTCAAAGAAGACAAAGTCGGAAGTACGGGCATATTTTAGATATTTGAAGAATGCCGAGGGAGTTTATAGAAGACGGCCACCCTGTTTGCAGCACGTGCAGAAAAAGTGTCTGTGAAAGGCAGCAACGCTTCAAATCTCATGACACATCTGCGTGACCATCACCCACAACTCTACAGTCAACGCAAGGCAAGCTAACGTTAGCGTTTTAGCTAAAATGCGTGATCCGAGGATTTGGGTTGAGGGAGAATGCAACGAGTCGCTATAAAGCAGCCGCAGCGCCGCTACCTGCTTATAAACCGTGTCGCGGACACCCCCATGCTGAAATGACGCTATGCATTACGGGGCTCCCAGCGGTAGATAAGAGTTGGTCTCTCTCTGAGAATAATTATGAATTTAACAATGATTACTGCCTGATGACATTTTCCCCACATCTGCAAAGCTCACTGGAAGGACACAAACCGAGGACAATATTTTCCTGATATACGGTTTATTACTCAAGTAAGGGTAAAAAAAAGTATCTGATTAGAAGGCTACTTGAGTACTGAGTATCATCTGATCTAATATTTTTAAATGATGACATCAAACAGACATAAAATAAGAAGTTATGGGCAAATATTGGTATTTTAAAGACTAAAGGGAAAAAATGTAAACAAATAAACAACATAATTACAAAATAACACATTTTAGGCAAAATTTAGACACAAACTGAGGACAATATTTCCTGACATACAGGGTTTATTTAACTGTGTGAAAATGTAGCACGTTTAAAAAAAATACCGTGATAATACCGAAAACCATGGTAATTTTGGTCACAATAACCGTGAGGTTAAATTTTCACACCGTGACAACCCTAATACAGACCATTTTAGATTAGGTTACATTTCCTTTATTCCCAGATTATGTAGTTTGTAGCACTCATTATAATGTTGTAGAAAATTTCTGGTCCAATCCACGTGATCGGTATCAGTGATCAGCATTCTTTGATATCGGTATCGGTGATCGGCAGCAAACAACCTGATCGGTGCATCCCTAGTGCCTAGTAGGGCCGCACGATATTAGGAAAACCTGCGATATTCGATAACAGTGCTTAATATTGCGATATCAATTTACGCACGATAAATGAACAAATACTAAAGTATGCAGTGTTGATGTCGTCTGGCGTGTGACGTCTGCTCTGGGTTCAAAGCAAACAAAAATGAATGCATGAATTCCATTACAACATAACATTTTTATTGCAAAAATATGCAGCTGCACCTGCTACTGTATTAGCAGCAAAACAACAAACTGCATGCATGCAGTTTCTCAGTGACTTTAAAACATCACCTCCACCATAAAACTTTTTCTGATGCTCCAAATACTAAGGGTTTTTTGAATAAATAAAAAAAAATCAGAAAATAGGTTTAAATGTTAAATAATAGTTAACATCACTTAAATGCAGCAGCAAATTATCTCATTGCTACTGAGCATTTTCTCCACTTATGTGGTTATGATATAAGGCTGTTGCTGTAATTGAGAAGTGAACTGTACTGGGCCAAACTAGGTGAACATTAAGATTTTCTGAGGGAAAGAGAAAAACAATTGTCTACCTTTCAGAAGAGCAACTGGCAAAAAAAAACCTACATGGAAAATATATGAAAACGTTTGTTTTTATCCCCAAATTGAACAAGTTTACCTAGATCTTAAAAAGCAGCTCAGTTGATGAAACTGTAACTATGATTCTGATAACAAGCTAACAAATTGAACTAGCTCCTCTTAAAATAACCGGCTAGCAGAGCTTCTGACTGACAGTTTATGTGCAGCAGCAAATTTACTATCCTGATTAACAAGGTTATAAAAGCTCATGAATGAAAAATCACTTTGATGTGTGGGGGAACTTTTCCAGGCCCTCTTTAGCAGGTGGGGACTTGGAGGAGAGTGCTGTAGCCTTTTAGCTGGAAGCTAACCGGAGCCTGGGGCTAACGGTGGGTTGGTTCACCGGCACGTGTCGGAGTCAGCCCGGTTATTATCAACTGCTTAACGACACCGAGCTGACTCACGTTCACGTTTGAAAGCAGCGCTGATTCCAGAAACTTCAGCACAAAGTGCGTTCGTTAATCTGAGCCAGTATGACAAACAAGGGAAGCGAGCGGCAGCGGAAAGCGGGGGCAGAGCGGAAAGGAGATAGTGGAATTTTGGGTTAAGGGTCTACATAGGGGGCGGGCGTATTACGTGAACGGACCCATCTGATTGGCCGCATATCAGAAGGGCTACATTTGATTGGTCAAATAATGCTTCCGCATAAAAAACAGAGCTGGTTTACAAAAAGTTGATGTATGACACGGATGGAAATGTTTAAACCAAACATTTATCGCCGTTTTTGACGTGCTTTGCGATGGGCCTATTGCACGTCCTGTTATCGCAATGACGATAATTTTTCGATATATTGTGCAGCCCTAGTACCTAGGAATTGATACTTAACAGTAACAATTTTCGAAACTTTTGAGTTTTTAATAATTAATTAATTCTCTTTATTCAGAAAACATTACATCTCAATAGTGCCAGCAGTAACATTTTATCATATATTGTGCCTATTGTTGCTCTGAAATGTGTAAAATAGCATGATATAGGTCCTTAAAGATTACAGAGAACTTGAATCAACTAATAATGTATTTTTTCTGCTATCTTCACAACAAAAGCTTGTTTAGATTATTTAGTAGGGGTGTAACAATATCCAAATGTCATGATACGATATTGTCGCGATATGAACCTCACGATACGATATCTATTGCAATATTGTGGGGAGGCTCACGGTATTGTGACCATGCTCACAATAATAAGACTCACAGTAAAAAATACTGTGGTCATTGGTACAATTGTCATTAACTTTATTATCATTATGACATTTTGAACAGCCTGAAAAGCCATAAAGTGCAAAACTCAAGTAACAGCTCAATATATACTTATAAAAGAAATCGCAACACAGGTACGGAATTAACAGCCAAAATAAAGGCCTTATTAAACAGCCCATTCAATAAATAAAAAGACCCAGGCACTAAAAATACCAGGCTGTGTGGGCTGTACGCATTCCCATTGGTGAACTGGCCAATGACGCGGAAGCAAAGGATCATGGTCTATGTAGTTTACTTTGCTACGCTCATGTGGAGTAAAGTGAAAAGTGTTATTTTTTACCTCAAGACATACTGTACAATATTATGACAAGACCACAACTGTATTGCGGGCATTTTACAATGGCGATATCGCGATATTGCCAATATTGTTACTGCCCTATTATTTAATCTTTTTCATTTTGAGGTGAAAAATCCATCTTCACAAATCAGTGTTCCATTTATGAAAACAACTTCATAGAGCTCTGTTGTGGTATTTAGTGTATAAGGATGATCTGTCAAAGTTTATGTTTTTCACATTACATCATCGAATTGGGTGGCAAGGAACAGCATATTTTGCCTATAATTCAATTGTTTTGCACATTTGGAAGAGAATTTAGCAAAGCAGATTGATCATTCTTGCTGTGTGGTTGATTGTTCGACCTGTGGGAGTCTCGATTAAAAGTTTTACTGGAATTTCCACCATAAAGGGCCGCGATATGCAAAAATTATTGCGGGTGCCCGGGACTTGCCGAAGAAGGCCAAGATTCCTGCAGCATAGTTTGTGAGGCTCATTTTGTTCATGGCAAGTCCTTGTATTTTTTAATAAGAGAAGATGTTTGTAGAAGAAGAAACTATTTTTTATCTAGCACCTGTCAAGATAAAACTTTAGGTTACTATCGTAACCCCGGTTCTCTGAGTAACATGAGTGAGATGTCTCACTATGGGATACGCCCCTCCGCGGATTCCTCAGAAGCACTTATCTCAATACGCCAATCCTGATTGGCCAGTGACCGTGACGTACGCGTCCCCCTGCTACTATAAGTAGCAACCGTCCCCACGCACGCACTATTCAAGATAAACACCTCTTCTCGCTTCGCCCAGCATGAAGGGTTGTCTGGTGAGACATCTCACTCATGTTACTCAGAGAACCGGGGTTACGATAGTAACCTAAAGTTCTCTTTCTTAACATTCGTTTCGATGTCTCACTATGGGATATGGAGACTCCCGTATTGCCAGACAGCTTATCCAGCGATCACCAACCTACAGGGATACGTCTTGGCCCGCCAAAGACCCCACACTCAGAATCGTGTGAGTCATTGCAGGGACCGAAACATCAAGCTTATAGAAGCGTGCAAATGCAAGTGGAGAAGCCCAACTTGCTGCAGCACAAATCTCCTGGATTGACAGCCCCCGAAAAAGGGCCCAAGAAGCAGACAGGCCCCTAGTAGAATGGGCCCTGAGCCCAACAGGTGCCTGAATGCCCTGACAGGAGTAAGCCATAGAAATAGCCTCCACAATCCAGTGGGAAAGCCGCTGCTTTGTGACGGGTTTCCCCTTACGAGGCCCACCCCATGACACAAAAAGCTGGTCCCCCCTGCGAAGGTTCTCCGTCCGATTCGCATACTCCTTGAGCGCGCGAATTGGACACAGCTTGTGCCACCGCTCCTCCTCAGGAGAGGAGAAGGGTGGCGGGTAGAAAGCTGTGAGGATAATAGGAGAAAAGGAGCCCACCACCTTAGGCACAAAGGCAGGGTTGGGCATCAAGGACACCTTCATGTCACCTGGTGCAAACTGGGTGCAGGATGGGTGCACAGAGAGAGCCTGTAAGTCACTAACTCGCTTTGCAGATACCAAAGCCAGGAGTAGCACCACCTTAAGAGACAGGATCTTAAGGTCCAGGCCGTCCATAGGTTCAAATGGAGGCCCGGAGAGGGCCGACAGCACCAAGGACAGATCCCATGAGGGCACCAGGGGTCGGGACACAGGGAGAAGCCTGCACGCGCCCCTCATGAAGCTACACACCAGGGGGTGTTGACCTGCCAATTTCCTCCCAAAACCCAAGTGTCGGGCGGAAATGGCTGCTAGGTACACTTTAATGGTGGAGAAAGCCTTCTTCCCATCCAACAAGTCTTGCAGGAAAGACAGAATGACGTTCACCGGGCATTGGAAGGGTGAGACCTCCCTGCCCTGACACCAGGCTTCAAACACCCTCCATTTACAGTCATATAGGGACCTAGTGGAGGGGGCCCTAGCATTCTGAATGGTTCGAATGACTGCCTGGGGCAGCTCTGCTGACACTAGCCCACACCCCTCAGGGGCCAGGCCCACAGGGCCAGCCGTTCTGGATGAGGGTGGAAGATCGCGCCTCCCGCTTGGGACACCAGGTCCCTGCGAAGCGGCAGTTTCCAAGGTTGGCCCTCCAGGAGCTGGAAAATGTCCGCCACCCAATGCATGGCTGGCCAGTATGGGGCCACCAGAATGAGAGTGTGGCGCTGGGTTCGTACCCTCAGCAAGGTGGGTGGTATCAGGGCCACTGGGGGAAAAGCGTAAAGCAGTCCGGGTGGCCAGTCGTGCGCCAGCGCGTCCACGCCGAGTGGAGCGTCTCGGTCGCGCAGGGAGAAGAACAGAGGACACTGAGCATTCTCCTTGGAGGCAAAAAGATCCACTACGGCTCTGCCGAACCGGATCCAAATCTGTTCCAACACTGCTGGATGCAGGCTCCAATCCCGTACAGGGGTGTCCCTCTGGACAACAGATCCGCCCCCCGATTCAGAACACCCGGGACGTGGGTGGCTCTGATTGAGAGGAGATGCCTGCTGCACCATAGGATCAGTCTGCGTGCCAGCGTGTGTAACCGCACGGAGCGCAGCCCCCCCTGGCGGTTTATATAAGCCACAGTCGTGGTGTTGTCTGTTCTCACTAGGACATGATGGCCAGAGAGAAAAGGCAGGAAGCGCTTCAGGGCCAGAAAGACCGCGAGGAGTTCCAGATAATTTATGTGTGTCCCCCAGAGCTCTCTGCTCCACACACCCCTGACAGAGCGACCCTCCAGGAGCCCCCCCCCCCCCCCCCCCCCAACCTGACAGGCTCGCATCTGTCGTGACCACTTTCCTCACGAGAACCAACCCCAAAGGCACCCCCTGTGCCAAGAGGGAGGGGTGACGCCAACAGCGGAGCGCCGCGACGCACGCTGCAGAGACAGTCACCCTGCACGCTCTGTGGCGCACTGGAGAGAGACCCAGAGAAGCCACCCAGCGTTGAAAATCTCTCATGTGTAGACGGCCGAGTGGTACCACTGAAATAGCCGACGCCATGAGACCCAAAAGCCTGAGGCATATCGCAAACCGCACCGAACTGTGTAGGCGGAAGCGCGCCAGGCAGAGCGAGAGCGCGTTCACGCGCGGTGTCGAGAGACGGGCCGTGAACGCCCCTGAGTCCAGATTCAGACCTAGAAAGGTTATTTTCTGGGAGAGGAGTAAAGCGCTTTTCTGCCAGTTTATTCTGAAACCCAGACCACACAAGTGATGGATCACAACCAGCGTGTTTGACGCTGCCTCCTCTCTGGACCGTGCCAGCAGGAGCCAGTCGTCTAAATACGTGGCCAGCCGAATGCCCCTCCCTCTCAGAGGGGCGATCGCTGCCTCCGTACACCTGACAAACACCCTCGGGCTCAGCGAGAGGCCGAATGGGAGCACGGTGTATTCATAACACACTCCCTGAAAGGCAAACCTCAGAAATTTCCTGTGTGGAGGGTACACGGGAATATGAAAGTATGCGTCCCTCAGGTCGATTGAGGTGAACCAGTCGTTCTGGTGAATCAGACGCAAAAAGGATGAGAGCGTGAGCATTTTGAATCTGTACTTTCTGAGGCATCGGTTCAGGGCCCTCAGATCCAGGATCGGGCGAATCCCGGTCCCTCCCCGTTTCGGGACCAGGAAGTACCTGGAGTAGAAACCGCTCTGAGACCGATCGGGAGGCACAATGCATATCGCTCCCTTCTCCAGCAGGAGGAGATTTCTCCCTGAAGGATGTGAGCTGACGTCCCCTGGGCGTGGGAGAACACTACGCCGGAGAATCGAGGAGGAACAGAAGCGAATTGGAGCCTGTAACCTCTCGAAATAGTTCTCAGCACCCAATGTGAAGCAGAAACCGCTGTCCATTCCTCCATGTGAGTGGAGAGCGGTGACACAGCCGTGACACACGGAGCAGCAGCTCCCTCCAGAGGTTGTGGGGCAGCGGTGCTCGTGGCAACCACTGCGCATGCGCGGGGGCTTTGTGCTTTGACAGCCCAGGCGTACGGGGACGACCCGTGGCTGGCGGATAAGTCCGCCAGGGGCCGCCCACGCCTGGAAATGCTCATGGGCAACATTTTTATTGATTTTTGCTGCGCCCTTGACATTTTGTCTGGATGCGGCAGCGAACTTTTTAATGCTCCTTGAGCGTGACATGTTTGTGAAAAACAATGTGAGTGCTTGTGACGTGTGTTTTGAGCCGGCACAGCCGGCTGCACGTCCTGGCCCCACCCTGAACCGCTCGGGGACTCTGCCGGAGGGGTTCCGTGAGGGGGGGGGAAGGCACCATGGCAACATCGAACAGGAGGAGCTGGCGAACGGGGAACTGCCAGCTGCAGCGTCGGGAGGGAAAGAACTCCGTCAGGCTGCCCTCTTCTTCTTCCTCACCTGCTGACCGCCGGGTCGGGTGGGTTGTCCCGGTGGCGGAGCGGCTTGGTTGCCGGATCTCTGAGGCCAAACTGGTCGAGGCGCTGAGCCCGAAGGAGCTGGTTGGACCGCTTGAGGCTTCGGGCGCTTTGGGATCCAGAACTGAGGCTGGGCTCGGACAGCCGCCTGAGGAAGGTTCGGCCGAGCCGGCAGCGCCGGTGAGGGCTTACGGGGAAGGCAGAGATGAAGGGCTTCATCCTCTTTCTTTTTGGCCTCACACCGTTGCTGCATTGATGCCAGGGCAGAGCCAAAAATGCCTTCAGGCACGATTGGCATGTCCAAAATGTCCTCCTTCTCTCTATCAGAGAGGTTGGAGAGGTTCAGCCATCGTGCACGTTCTTGAAGCACCATCATGCCCATAGCTTTTCCCGTGGCCTGGACCGCGCAGCGCTGCACACGCAGGCAGATGTCGGTCAGTACGGTGATTTCCTCCCACACCTCCGGGTCCGGCTTCGTATTCATGTCCTCACAGAGCTCGGCTTGGTACGCCGAGAGCATGGAGGAGACATTCAAAGCTCGGGCGGAGATGGTGGCAGCCTTGTACGCCCTCTCGTTCAGCGCCGACTGGAAGCGGTCCGCCTTCGCGGGGAGAGCGGGAGGCCTGGAGGAAGTTGCCGAGAGCCGTGGGTGCAGGTGGGCTGCAACCAGCGGTTCCATCGGCGGCATGCGAAGCATGCCAGCCTTCTCCATCCCCTCGAAGTCCAGCGAGGAGGCTCCTTGGACAGGAGACCTGGAGCTGAAAGGGTGTTTGTCCCAGGAGGACCTCACTTCTTGGAGAAGCTCCGGGAAGGCGGGAAGGAGGGGCTTTGCCGCTCTTGTGGCCTGAGGCAGCTTCTTTCCCTCGTAGCGGGATCTGACAGCCTCAGTGACCATGGTGGGCCAAGGGATGTTGAGCCTGGTCGCAGCGCGTCGGCAGACTGACTGCATGTCCAGGTGGGCGGCCGGAGAAGCCGCTCCATCCCTGGGAGAGGACGGAAAGCTAGGTTTTACGTCCCTCGGCTTCGCTAGGAGCACGATGTGTTTAGGGAGTAAAGAAGATTTTGTACTGGAAATGAAACAAACACTTTTACAGTTCTCTATAAGATATTTATTAAACAAAAACGCAGCTCTAGGCTGAAAAGGGAACAAAAGGGTCATCCAAAACTGGGTATTAATAAACGAAGGAATTTCCCAATAAAGAAAAACGATATCTAATAATAAACTAAAAGCGCAGCACATAGGCTGGAATAAGGCTAAACAGTAAACGCAAAACTGCACCAAAAGGGTGAGCAAAGTCTCTCTATAACGAGGACACACAAACTACTATTAATATTATCAAACACAAAATTACCACTAAGGTTTCAGAACAAACGAAAATACCACTCAGGTAGCGAACGAAGAAATACCACGAACGAACGAAGACTTTAACGTCTGTAAGCGAGGAGAGCTAGAGAGGAGAGCAAACACCTCCGTGCCAACACCCATCTGCACATCTCTCCCAGAATACCTTCAAGAGCTCCCTTTTAACAGGGAAGCTCAATTTACCTAACAGCCTGCAGCCGTGCAGGCAGCAGACCGAGGGCCTCTTGTGGCCAAAAGTAGACGGTGCACGTCACACTCCCCCCCTCAAAACAACAACTAAAAAGGAAATAAAAATGACCACAGTTGTTGTAACCGAACGAACTAAAGAGAACTCCCGCTATCTACACACAAAAAAAACTAACTAACTAACCCCTAGATCTCAAAGGTGGGCAGATTAAACACAAAATATCTCACGGCGCTGATCCCCAGCGCCGCGGAGTGTTCCCGAGATGTCTGAATGAACAGACAACACTAGCCTTATCAGAGATCGAACAATCTAAAACCTACAAGGGAGTCTCAATCGAAAAACTGCGGGAAAGGGCGTCAGCCATGAGGTTTTCCGTCCCTTTCTTGTGGCGGATGTCCAAGCTGAATTCCTGGAGGAGGAGGGCCCATCTCATCAAGCGCTGATTGTGGTTGTACATTCGGTGGAGGAAAATCAGCGGATTATGATCTTGAGAAGTAGCAGATGGGGTGATCAAGTCCACCAGCATCTTCCTGGAGAAGCACAGCCCCGGCTCCGGCATCAGAGGCATCGACCTCAAGCTTGAAAGGTCGAGAAAGGTCAGGAGCTGTAAGAACTGGAGCACAACACAGTAGGTCACGCAGAGCAAGGAAACCAGGTTACATTCAGGGGTCCAAGAAAATGGGATGTTGGAGCTTAACAAAAGTAGAACCCAAGTAAAGTAAAGTAAAGCAGAGGGACTACTTGCGGACTCAGCATCACCACGAGCTAGGGCGAAGAAGGGCTTCAGAGTTTCATCCGAATTTTGAGCTTCCACTAGCGCATCACAGGTTATGGGGAAGTTCTCAGGATTAACCTGAGGCAACACACGAACTGCAGAATCGGGGTGTTTACCAGAATCTGAGAAAAGCTTGCTCAGAACGGAATCTTGGAGGGTTATATCTGGATCCCTCTTTGCTTGAGCTCGAGTTAACACACACGCTGGTAAACTGTCGGTACTCTCTTGCACCTCTGGTTCTGTGATGAGCTCAGGAACAGGCACAACCAAACCACCTGCGGCATCATTTCCCAGGATAAGATCCACCCCTTTCGTTGGCAGATCGTCCACTACAGCCACAGCTAAAATACCAGAAACTAAAGGACAAGACAGATTAATCTGATGCACTTCAGCAGTAACTGTTCTCATTTCAATGCCTTGTAAAATCACAGAGTAGCCAGCTCGGCTCATTTCGGAAAAAGGCAAAACGTTCTTTTTAATTAGCGTTTGTGAAGCTCCGGTGTCTCTTAATATCACCACTTTTTCATCTGTTGCAGAACCCGGAAGTGATACATGCCCCTCTGACAAAAATGGTTTGTAGCATGAGTTGGGCTTGGTTACGTTCATCCCAGCACAGGGTTTCAATGAACAAAGAGCCACTTCCGGTCGGGTTTTTCTGGGCGAGTCGCCGTTTCGTCTGTTTTTCTGCTTTAGAGCATAACAGTCTCTGATGACATGGCCACGCTTGTGGCAGTAAAAACACTCAGAACTCTCAGTAGCAGGGCGAAGTTTAGGAGGAGATTTGACTCCTCGTACGGGCTCTGAACGAGTTTCTTTGACTCGATGTGTGAGAGAAAACTGGTCAGCGAGTAAGGCGGCTTCGGAGAAGGAAGTAACCTGTTCATTTAAGTAGTGCACAATTCTTTCGGGGACATGTCTCTTAAATTCCTCTAATAGGATTAGCTCTTTGAGCTCAGCTAGCGAAGTGACATGAGAAGCAACACACCATTTTTCAAACAAAACCGATTTGTTATGAGCGTACTCGACAAAAGACTGATTGTCTCGCGGCGTTTCAGAGCGGAACCGTTGCCTGTAGGCTTCCGGTACGAGTTCGTAAGCGTGCAAAACAGTAGACTTAACCGTATCATAATTAGCACTGTCTGTTAGAGACAAAGCAGACACCACCTGAAGAGCCTTACCTGTCAACTTACAGGTCAAAAGCAAAGGCCAGACATCGCGAGGCCACCGGAGTATCGCAGCCATCCTCTCGAAAGCAAGGAAGTACCCATCCACTTCAGTCTCTCGGAAGGGAGGCAGGAGCGTGAGGCATTTGCTGATGTCGAATGGTGTCGTAGAAGACGTAGGAGTAAGCGGAGTCTCAGATGGCGGTCGGACATCCCCAAGGGGAGGCGAAATGGCGGCGTCTGAGTCCTCGGCTGGTTGAACAGTCCGAACAGTGGCAGGATCACGCTTCCTGCTCTGTAATGTGAGCTCAAGTTCTCTCAGCCTAATATCCGCGTCCAGTCTTTTAAGTTCAATCTCATGTCGAAGCTTTCTTTCCAGAGCGCGTTCCTCGGCCTCAATGTGCAAACGAGCCAGTCGGAGTTTCAGGCGAGCTCCGGTTAACGGAGACGACGAAGGGCTCTGCTGAGGTGAAGCGGACTCCGAGGAGCAGGCTAGTTCAGGCTTCTCCATCCTCTCCTCTTCGTTAGTCACCGGTGGTGACGGAGGGCGTGACACAGGCGGAAGAATCTCTTGTGTAACCAGGAAATCCAAGACGAACTGACGTAGGGCGTCTTTCGTTAGCTGCTTGGGGACGAGCAGACTGAAGTGGGCGGCAACCTGCTGCAGATCGGATTTTCTGCAATTCTCCAGCAGCCAGCGCGATGGAGCCTCCACAAATGCCTGTACGTCAAAGGTAGACATGATTCCTGCTTCGCCTCTAAGAGAAAAAATAAAAGGTTAGTTTCAAGCACAGTACAAATTAAAATTTCGGGTAAAAATGTTATAAATAACAAAAAATCCCGGACGAGCCCCCACTCTTTTACGTCCCTCGGCTTCGCTAGGAGCACGATGTGTTTAGGGAGTAAAGAAGATTTTGTACTGGAAATGAAACAAACACTTTTACAGTTCTCTATAAGATATTTATTAAACAAAAACGCAGCTCTAGGCTGAAAAGGGAACAAAAGGGTCATCCAAAACTGGGTATTAATAAACGAAGGAATTTCCCAATAAAGAAAAACGATATCTAATAATAAACTAAAAGCGCAGCACATAGGCTGGAATAAGGCTAAACAGTAAACACAAAACTGCACCAAAAGGGTGAGCAAAGTCTCTCTATAACGAGGACACACAAACTACTATTAATATTATCAAACACAAAATTACCACTAAGGTTTCAGAACAAACGAAAATACCACTCAGGTAGCGAACGAAGAAATACCACGAACGAACGAAGACTTTAACGTCTGTAAGCGAGGAGAGCTAGAGAGGAGAGCAAACACCTCCGTGCCAACACCCATCTGCACATCTCTCCCAGAATACCTTCAAGAGCTCCCTTTTAACAGGGAAGCTCAATTTACCTAACAGCCTGCAGCCGTGCAGGCAGCAGACCGAGGGCCTCTTGTGGCCAAAAGTAGACGGTGCACGTCACACTAGGCATGGAGGCCTGAGCGATGGGGAGAAAAACGTCGTCATCCTCGTCTTCCTCTGAAATGAGGAGTTCCGAGGTGCCCCCGTCGTCTCCGTAGTCCAACTCCAACACGTCCTCGACGGGGTGGCTCGGACCGGCCGGTTCGAGCTGTGAGCCCCAGCTGAGTTCGGCACACGGTTCCGGCTCCGGGAGGACATGTTCGCTGGCGTCCCCAGGCGGTGGCCCAGGGGCCGGCAGGCAAGGGTCCTTCCCCGACAGGCTAGCTTGGCGCGCTAGCCGCCGGCGAAGGCTCTTCAGGGTGAAGCAAGCACAGCTCTCACATGACCCGGGGACATCCAATGCCAGCTGGGCGTGTTCCAGCCCGAGGCAGCTCGAGCAGACCTTTTGCGGGTCTGTGCTTGAGATTTTGTTCCCACAGGTACAGAGGCGAGCTCCTGCGCCGTCGACTCCTCTGGTGGGAGGAGCGGCTTCCATGTAGGCTAACTGGTGTGTTAGCAGAGAACGAACAGATGCACTGGAGTGTGAAGCTGCTCGTTATGCCCCGAGCCTATGGTGAAGGCCAGGACAGAAGGACAGTAAGTTAACGTTCGGCGACGGAGAGACTATTAGAAGGCTCCGTCTGTGAACAGTTGAGCTAACTTACCTCAGAGATAAGCGACCACCGAAGCGAGAAGAGGTGATTGAATAGTGCGTGCGTGGGGACGCTTGCTACTTATAGTAGCAGGGGGACGCGTACGTCACGGTCACTGGCCAATCAGGATTGGCGTATTGAGATAAGTGCTTCTGAGGAATCCGCGGAGGGGCGTATCCCATAGTGAGACATCGAAACGAATGTTAAGAAAGAGAACAATATCTATAAATAGAAAAAAAGGATTTTAAAATACAAAAAATGAGAAAAATAGAAATTGTGATTCAAATATATGAGGCAAGGTAAAAAAAATATGAATAATGAAAAGGTAATCGGTGGATTGTTGTGAAATTATGAACTGCCTTTAGATGACTCATGATTTGGGGCTTGTAGCGGAGGCAAATTGATGATTTTATCTGTTATGACCATGAAGATGTAATATTCTATATAAATATAAAATATTAACCTGCAAGGCCTTTATTGTAATTAATCAGAAGATTCTAGGATTTAATTCAGAAGATCTAGGTTCTTTGCTTTTTCAGTGATCAACCACACTTCGTGTTACTTCAAGAAAGGGTCAAGTTTATAAAAGTAAGAATTTATTTTACAAACAATTTAAAACATGACTAATTGGTTAACTATTATTTACTGTGAATGGGTGGAGCTAAAGGTGATGTAGGACCCTATGTGTAAATGCGGTGTTGGTCAGAACTTCCGAGTCTCGGAAAGCGGCGTCTCCTGATGAAAAAGAATTTGGTTTGCCCTAAACTATGATGTTATCTTCAGAAGCACATTCAGACGCAATCTCTCTGTGTTCTACCTCACCCTTTTGATGACCCTCATCACGAATCCGGAGGTCAGAGAGGTCGGATGACCTCTGGGCACCCAGGTCCGGTAGATTGACCGCAAGCACGGACTTCTCTAGTCCAAAAGATGCCACCAGGCAGGCACAGCTTGCGTCTCAGGAATAACTCTTAAGGAGTTGAACAATATCAGCTTTGTTCTGCAGGAGCTTCTTGCTGTCTCAGCTTTGTAGGTGCAAAAGGGTTTTGACAACGTGTCAAAATCTTTGATTGTTAAAGAGATATGCTAAAGCTGGCCGGTCTGAAGATTTCTCTTGAACTAGCAATTCACTCAAGTGATTTAGTTTTAAAGAATTTATGTTATGATTTTCCAGTGGTTCCCCTAGGAATTTTTCCAGCTTGGGGGGGGGGAATTATGACAAGTCTCTAAATAAAGTAAAATTTTCCAGTGCAGATTGGAGACAACCCACAGAAGCACTGATTTGATCTCATTTCAGAGAAAAATAGAACAGGTTAGATGCACCTAATAAATAAAATTACTAACAAACTCGGGAATCTTTCTTTGCTTCACTGTTCTGGTGCTGAGAATATCACTAATGCGGATCAAAGGAGATACACAGATGAATGCACCTCTTATTTATTATTTGGAGACTACATTTCCTGCAGGTGTTAGAGGCAGATATTTTTTCTATTGATACATGGAATTTACAGAATCATTTTAAATTTTAATAGGGGAAGACTGCAGGAGGGAGCGGTAAAATACAGGGGGTCCCCAGCAAAAACAAGAAACTATGAGTCTGATGAAACCCGCTGGTTTTCCATCAGGCAGTCATGGGGCAGCTCCAACGACCCAGAGGCTGTGCTGGGTCAATGTTATCGAGATCAGTCCGGCTCGGCCGTGAACGAGCCGAGGCGACGTCGTGCTCTGCTTAAGAAAAGGTGTTATTTTCCCGCTTCAGAAGTAGCGTCCAATGTGTTTTTACGCTTTCTCTGAGACATGTCACGTCGCAAAGTTGTTAGCGCCACGCGCTAACACGTCAATAGTGCAGCGTAGCCTGCTGGAGGTTTTAAGGGTTCAGATGAAAACACCCGACCTCTCAGGCTGCTCACATATCGATCTTAAATTGTCGCTGTTGCGCTCACGCCGTTATACAGTACTAGATGCGGTTAATGTCAGACATGAAAAAATAAATAAATTTTACATAAATAAGTGATGCTTAGCCTGGTGGGGGGAGGAAAACCTGGCCTAATAAGCACTGGAGGAAACCCTGTCAAGATCGTCAACACTCGTTTATCTTAAAGCTATTGAAACATGTAAACCAAAAAGCATTATATCCACTGCTACCTTTCTAATTTTAAACTCCGTAACTTATGCTGTAACTTCACCTTGCCCTGCTTGCTCCTCCTTGCTGCCCGCCGGCTGTGATCACAAGCGACAACATAGTAGTTCCCGCTGCTTCTTCGGGAAACAGGGCAAAAAAAAAAACTTGGGATCTTGTAGGCGTGGCGGTGGGATTTCAGCCGTGGCGGCCCGCCACGGCTACGCCTATGTAAGGGAAACCCTGTTTTCACAGCCAATCAGAGGCTGACAGGAAAGAAGATGTTACCAAGACAACTCAGAAACACACCCTCTTTGATATGGAGGCTCTGATCTGGGTAAAAGGTTAGCTATGTGTAATGGATTTAACTTAGCCATACTTGTTATTGTGTGGAGCAGGTGTGAGACCTTGTAGTCAAAACATGGTGAACACATTGTAGGTTCTATTAGACACACATAATGTAAATCCATTCAGTGTGCACAGATTACTGAAGCATTTCATTATACTATAATTATCATAAGTAGTAATAAACAAGTGTTTATTTAATGATTATCTAGATTATAAGTCATAGTAGGAGTTTATAATCATTCTTGAATTTAGCAACTGATTCGAGCTGGATCTTCTTTCTTCTGGAGGCAGACAGATGAGACCTTAGGAAAGAAAGTTATTGTTTATGATTCAGACTTGCAGAGTCTAAATCCCAGCTGGTGTGAAGGCTCATTTAAAGGGAACACATGCAATATTGTGTCTCCTTTCTGACCAGATGTTGAATAGATGGTAGAAGGTCAAACAGTGCCTAAACTGACCATTGCTGGACGCTACAGGGCTATATAAATAAACTGAATTGGATCCCAGGAAAAACAGATTTAGTAGAAAGTGCAGAATAAAGAGACCTGCACCAGCCTGAACAGGTGAGTTTTCATCAGTTTTTTAAAGGAGACCACTGAGTCCACTGATCTCAGGCTCAGGGGGAGAGTTGCAGAGTCTAGGGGCCACAGCAGCAAATGATCTGTCACCTTTGGTCTTTAGCCTGGTGCGCTGCACAACCAGTAGGCTTTGATCACTGGACCTCAGGGACCTGCTGGGGGTTTAGGGACTGAGAAGATCACCAATGTATGATGGTGCTTGTCCATGTAAGGCCCTAAAGACCAGGCGCCTCACTTATAATCAATCAATCAAAGCTTTATTTATAAAGCGCCTTCCGCAACCCTGTCAGGAAGCCCAAGGCGCTGAACACTGTACAGTACAAAGTCAAATAAAGTGAATAAATCAGAAAATAAAAGCAATTCAAATTACAGATTACAAATTACAAAAAAGGTGAAACATTCTAGTAGAATACAAATGTGTAAAACAAGGGAAAAATTGAACCAATGAAGACTCTGAGATAAAATCAACATAAATGACGGCCTAACTCAAATACATTCAGGGAACGCCAAGCGGAGGAGGTGTGTTTTTAGGCGGCTGTTGAAGACTGGCAGAGATGGGGACAACCTAACTGAGGGTGGCAACTGGTTCCAAAGTGACGGTGCTAGTACTGAGAAAGCCTGGTCCCCGTGAGTACGACACCTAGAATGAGGAACAACGAGTAGGCCTTGGTCAGAGGAGCGCAGAGCGTGTGATGGGGAATGTCTGTCCAGGAGCGTGGCCAGATAGGGGGGAGCACCACCCTGGAAGAAATTAAAAACAAAGACGAGGAGTCTGAATAGTGAACGATAGCGAACCGGAAGCCAGTGCAAGGAGGCCAGAACCGGACTGATGTGGTCCCGTTTCCTGGTCCCAGTCAGGAACCTGGCTGCTTGCTTACACACAAAACGGGATCTGAAAACTGCGTAAGCAACTTTCCACTCAAATGTTGGGATTTATAAAAGAAAACATAGCAGAAAAATGTGCACAACTTTAAGTCGACTAAGGATCTGGCTTATGCACATTTTGGACATGGAGAGCACCTGCAGTGCTGCTGCTGAGAAGGATAAAATTATGAATTCCAGCAGCATTATCACTTGTACCACTTCGTGCACACACAGAACTGACCATTTTAGTAAGGATTCTACACAATGTTTTATAAATGAGACCCCAGAATCAGGATATTGAAATGAACACTGAAGTTAACTGGCAACCAGTGAAGCTGGAGGAGAAGTGGGGTGATGTGGGTGTGTTTGGAGGACTTGGTCAGAAGCCAAGCACAGGCATTCTGAACAACCTGCAGACGATTCAGGGAGGTTCTGCTCAGACAAGTGAAAAGAGAGTTACAGTAGTCTAAGTGTAAGGAGATGAAGGTGTGGATAACAGTCTCAAGTTCAGAGGCAGACAGAATGGGCCTCAGCTTAGCAATGTTCCTAAGATGGAAGAAGGAAGAGCGAACAAGAGAACTGACATGAGAATCCAGTGTGAGAGCAGGGTCAAAGGTCACACCAAGATTCCTGACAGAGGGTTTTTTGTGAGAAGCAAGCTGACCAAGAGAGTCTCTGACTTTAGGAACCAGCTTGTCTGGTGCACAGATGAGGATCTCAGTCTTCATTCAGCTGTAGAAAGTTCCCAGCCATCCAGGTTTTAATAGAGTCTAAGCAGGTGTGTAGCATCTGCAGCTAAGACATCTCATGGGGCTTAAATGAGACGTACAGTTGGATGTCATCTGCAGAAAGATGGTAGGAAAGCATTCAGGATGTGCTGAAGAGGAAGCAGATAGAGAAGGAAGAGTAGCTGCCCCAGCACAAAACCTTGTGGGAAACCATGGGTGAGGGAGGTGGTGGAGGATTGAAATTTGGAGATGGCCACAGAGATGAAACGTTCAGACAGATAAGAGGAGAACCACTCCAGAACAGTTCCTGATAGGCCTACCAGTTGTTCAGCCTATCCAGTAGCAGGTGATGGTCAACAGCGTCAAGGTTGCAGTCAGGTCCAGCAGGACCAGAACAGAACAGCCCCCTTCATCAGTTTGAGTCAGAAGGTCATTAGAGACCCTAAGAAGAGCTGTTTTAGTAGAATGAGCTCTATGAAAACCTGACTGGAAACTATCGTAGATGTTATGTTGATCAAGAGCAGCTGTGAGTTGTTTAGCCACATCTTCGTGTATTTTTAAATCCACGAGTCATATTGTTTTCACCTACTGAGCCAGGTGTCTCAACCTGCACTCAATGTAATAGTGAATAAATAAATAAACAAGGACACTGATTAATGAAGACTTACTCAACTTTGCAGAACACAGAGCTTGTGTTATTTGTGGAGATAAAACTTCAATGTTGCAGAGCAAACTGAGTCAGTGGAGTCGTGCACCACTGTTATGTTTCCCCAGAGAGGGACTTAAAAGGCATTAATTCCTGCAAATGTATTGATTAAATGGGTGAACCACACCTTTAAAATTACAGTCTTTCACTCGTCCTGGAAACTGTAGTAATGTGTATTCACAATGAATTTGTGTTTTAAATGGTTGGTCAGAACAAAACAGACATTAAAGGAAGAGTAGTCTGTACATTCCTTTTTTTGGGCTCTTCAGACATAATAGGAAGTGCTTTTACTTTAATATAAAAACATTCTCAGCCCTGCTCATGGTCATTCAGATGCAGTCTGGTGGTGGATATAGATTTTTCACACATATAGCAATCAAGAAAGGTACCAAACTTCAAAATCCTAATTTATAGAAACTGGCCAGATATTGTGGCTTTAGAAAAATGGCACATATGAAACAGGACAACGATGGCTAACCTTTTCTGACCTGATTTGTCAAAGTAAACAAACCTCAAGAGTTGTTTTCTACACTAGTTGTGTGAGATCATAAAGCAAAACTTAACCCTGACAAGCTGGAAACAAATGTTAATATTCCAAGAAACAAATAAAAACAGAACATTTGTAGGTAACAGATTTTCTTTGGGTAGTTAAATTGGATGATTACGGTGGTTTTTGTGTCATGCTTTTCTCAGCTAAAATTCTGCATCAGGCTTTGTAAGAGGAACGTTTGATGTAGGGCTTAAAAGTTTCGATGCAGAGTGCATCTTCCACTCTTTCAAATGTCTACGGATCTGGATTTAATTTCTCTTTCATACCTCTGCTTGATTTTCTTTTGTCTCTATCTAACCTCCTTTGTGATCCATTTATCTTGGTGAATGGTTCCACAGATGGTGCTCCATCTTTCAGTCTTCATTTCATTTTTCCATTTGGCTTCTCTATCACTTTACCTTTAATTTTCTTTCCCTGTACTTTCTTCTCTTATCATCTTCGCTCTCCATCTTGGCAACAGAAGCTGGTGAAGAATCAAGAAAAAAAGTTGGGTGGTTCTTTATTCTAGTGATTTTTATTAATGATTGTGCTTCTGGTGGTGTTTTGTTATATATGATTTAGACCGTTAGATAATCTTTGTGTTAATCATGTGACTTAATTTAGATGTTCATCTGAAATTGCTATAAAGGACCTCATCAGTACACACAGTGGGAAATATCACCAAAGTCCTCCGAGAGTCACGGATTTCATCACTCAGTCAAGAGTTTTTTCTTCATCCCCAGTTTTAATCTTTTATTTACTACAGCGTGTCTGCTGACTGAGTTCAATACAGTTTTTAATATTTTCCTATAGCAGTGGCTTTCATTTAGTTTTTTTTTAATATACATTCTTACTAATTTAAAAAATTACATTTGTTTTTGCCTTAATTAAATTTTATTCAATACTGTTTATTTAAGTGGTGCCTGTTCACAACAACAGTCACCTAAAAGCAAATAGCAACAAGTCCAATTTATATCAGAACAGGTCCAGTTGCATGTGGTCGATTCATTCCAGTTGGGAAATAATCGGACTCATTAACACATGAAAAGCTAATTGGGGAAAAGCTTGCCTTATATATGGAACCTGGCATAATTAAACTATTTCAACATAATTCCCCAACTTGAACAAGCACAGTGAGATGGGTGATAGTGGAAAAGAAAACGAACACAAGAAGAAACAACCAGCAGAACCAGAACCAGGCTCATCATGTGTGGCTCGATGCTTAGTATACCAGGGTCTGAGATGACTAGAGGCTTGTCATCATTATTTCTATGCACAGATAAAAATAGAAAACAAAGTTACAGTTGGAGGCAAAAGTTTGGGTAGCCCTGTTAATTTTCTTGTATAAATCGTTGGTTGTTAGTATTAAAAAATTCAGTTGAATATATCATATAGGAGACACACACAGTGATGTTTGAGAAGTGAAACAAAGTTTATAGGATTTACAGAAAGCGTGCATTAATTGTTTAAACTAAATTAGGTAGGTGCATACATTTGGGCACTGCTGTTATTTTATTGATTCCAAAACCTTTAGAACTAATTATTGGAACTTTAAATTGGTTTGGTAAGCTCAGGATCTTTCATGGAGGTACAGTCAAAGAGTCGGAGTACCCGGTCCGGAGGGTTACCAGGGTCCCACCATGGAGCCAGGCATGGGGTTGGGGCCCATGAGCGAGCGCCTGGTGGCCGGGCTTTCGCCCATGGGGCCCGGCCGGGCCCAGCCCGAACCGGATACATGGGCTCATCCAACTGTGGACCCACCACCCGCAGGAGGAACATGAAGGGTCTGATGCAATGTGAATCGGGTGGCAGACCAAGGCGGGAGCCTTGGCGGTCCGATACCCAGACAAGAAAACTAGTTTTTGGGACATGGAACGTCACCTCGCTGGCGGGGAAGGTGCAGGAGCTTGTGGCAGAGGTTGAGCGGTACCGGCTAGATATAGATATATTAATAAAGGAAAATCATGAAGATTAACAAGGCTGCCCAAACTTTCGCATCCTACTGTAATTACAGACACAAAGAGTGAAAAGAGTAAAGACTAGAGTGAGGGGATATGGTCCTCTAGCAATCCATGTCTATAGAAGCATGACTAAAGGGATGAGCCAGGATAACCTTTACACGAGTCATCAAAAAGGTCTAGTTTTAGTCTCTTTTAAACTTGACCTTGTTTATAAAAGTAATTAAATTCTGAAAGGATCCTTAACAGTCAGAAACCTTTACAGTTTTAGCCGGATTCTAAAAATGATTCATTCATTCAAAGTAACTTACCATTTTAATCTAACCTACATGTTTAAGTATTTTATGAGTGTTTTTTTTTATATATAACAAGTGAAGTTTTTGTTAATGTAAAGAATGATCATCATTGAACTTGACGGACACGGAGTTTATCAAAGAGATGTTTATATATATATATATATATATATATATATATATATATATATATATATATATATATACAGGTGCTGGCCAGTAAATTAGAATATCATCAAAAGGTTGAAAATATTTCAGTAATTCCATTCAAAACGTGAAACTTGTACATTATATTCATGCAATGCACACAGACCAATGTATTTCCGATGTTTATTACGTTTAATTTTGATATTTATAGGTGACAACCAATGAAAACATCAAATCTGGTATCTCAGAAAATTAGAATATTCTAAAGGCCAATGAAAAAATGTTTGTTTCTCTAATGTTGGCCAACTGAAAAGAATGAACATGAAAAGAATGTGCATGTATAGCACTCAATACTTAGTCGGGGCTCCTTTTGCCTCAATAACTGCAGTAATGCGGCGTGGCATGGACTCGATCAGTCTGTGGCACTGCTCAGGTGTTATGAGAGCCCAGGTTGCTCTGATAGTCGTCTTCAGCTCCTCTGCATTGTTGGGTCTAGCGTATTGCATCCTCCGCTTCACAATACCCCATAGATTTTCTATGGGGTTAAGGTCAGGCGAGTTTGCTGGCCAATCAAGGACAGGGATACCATGGTCCTTGAACCAGGTGCTGGTGGTTTTGGCACTGTGTGCAGGTGCCAAGTCCTGTTGAAAGGTGAAGTCTGCATCCCCATAAAGTTGGTCAGCAGCAGGAAGCATGAAGTGCTCTAAAACTTCCTGGTAGACGGCTGCATTAACCCTGGACCTCAGGAAACAGAGTGGGCCAACACCGGCAGATGACATGGCACCCCACACCATCACTGACGGTGGAAACTTTACACTGGACCTCATGCAACGTGGATTCTGTGCTTCTCCGCTCTTCCTCCAGACTCTGGGTCCTTGATTCCCAAAGGAAATGCAGAACTTGCTTTCATCAGAAAACATAACTTTGGACCACTCAGCATCAGTCCAGTCCTTTTTGTCCTTGGCCCAGGCGAGACGCTTCTTGCGCTGTTTCTTGTTCAGGAGTGGCTTGACACACGGAATGCGACACCTGAATCCCATGTCTTTCATGAGTCTCCTCGTGGTGGTTCTTGAAGCGCTGACTCCAGCTGCAGTCCACTCTTTGTGGATCTCCCCCACATTTTTGAATGGGTTTGTCGTCACAATTCTCTGCAGGGTGCGGTTATCCCTAGAGCTTGTACACTTTTTTCTACCACATTTTTTCCATCCCTTCGCCTGTCTGTTAATGTGCTTGGACACAGAGCTCTGCGAACAGCCAGCTTCTTTAGCAATCACCTTTTGTGTCTTGCCCTCCTTGTGCAAGGTGTCAATGATTGTCTTTTGGACAGCTGTTAAGTCAGAAGTCTTCCCCATGATTGTGGTGCCTTCAAAACAAGACTGAGGGACCTTTTAAAGGCCTTTGCAGGTGTTTTGAGTAAATCAGCTGATTAGAGTGGCAGCAGGTGTCTTCTATATTCAGCCTTTTCAGAATATTCTAATTTTTTGAGATACCAAATTTGGAGTTTTCATTAGTTGTCACTTATGAATATCAAATTTAAATGTAATGAACATTGGAAATACATTGGTCTGTGTGCATTGCATGAATATAATGTACAAGTTTCACGTTTTGAATGGAATTACTGAAATATTTTCAACCTTTTGATGATATTCTAATTTACTGGCCAGCACCTGTATATATATATATATATATATATATATATATATGTATATATATATATGTATGTATGTATATCCCTCCACCAGTCTTATAGAGTGATATGAGGATAATTAGAGAACCAAGTTTTGGACACTTTCACTTCTAACAACAGCCCTCAAGGGCACCTTGTTTATTTATTGTTCCTTTTTAAACTTAATTGCAATCCATTATTGATCCTAAAAACAGACACAGGCCCATCGATCATATGCTGTCCACCTGTGACTGGGGGGCAGTTTGTCTCATCAATTAAATTATATTGGGCCTCATGTGGATGAATGAAACTGTCAACACCAGTGTTTGGCCTCACAATAGGTTAAACTTTATTTATTAAAAGGTTTTGATGAGTGACTGCCTACCTGACTCTTTGAAGAATGGGCCTGAATGTGGTTTGTGATCAAAGTTTCAGATTTTTCTTGACTTTCATTTGTTATCTATAGGGGGCAGGCTGCTTTCGTCTGACGTTTACTGATGCCGATGGGCGTGAGAACCCAGCACTGACGAGTGGAAGCAGCACATTCCTTCTCTCTTCTTCACCCTCTCGCCCCACGACACCTCCTGTCACGCTGGCAATGTCAAGAGTCCCGAGTCCCCCTCCCCCGGCGGAAATGTCCAGCGGGCCGGTGGCTGAAAGCTGGTGCTACACACAGGTATCACAACCACACAGCTGTCAGATGTGACCCTGATTTTACATAAATCTCATATGTGTTTTCTTTACCAGATCAAAGTGGTGAAGTTTTCTTACATGTGGACCATCAACAACTTCAGCTTCTGTCGTGAGGAGATGGGCGAGGTCATCAAAAGTTCCACCTTCTCTTCAGGGGCCAATGACAAACTCAAATGGTGAGGTGCTGGAATAAAACTCCACCCACCTCAGTTTTCTCTGTCTGATAATTAAACGATATCATGGTTTTATACAAAAAGTATAAAATCAATCCGAATAAAAGAAAATACCATCATTTTCCAGTCAAGAACGACTATGATTTTTTTCACCTGCTCTTTAGAGCATTTAACTACATTTTCCGTTGACATCAGGTGTTTGCGAGTGAATCCCAAAGGGCTGGATGAAGAGAGCAAAGATTATCTGTCCCTGTACTTGCTGCTGGTCAGCTGTCCCAAGGCAGAGGTCCGTGCAAAGTTCAAGTTCTCCATTCTCAACGCCAAGGGAGAGGAGACCAAAGCCATGGGTGAGCAAACCCTTACTTTCTTCTGCAAAACATGAATGGTTGTGTGCAGTGATGTGTCCTTTGTTTTGACGCTTTGAAGCGTGTGTCAGGTAATCCAGGGAGATTTTTTGTGAAGCATGTATTGAGGCTTGTTTTTAGTTGAGATGTCTGAGGCCTCGCTGGCAGTCCGTACCACGTAAATGATTCAGGAACTGGGCTGCTGATTCGCACAGTATTTGAAATAGAAGATGCTGCAAAACACTGCTGATTTCCCCCATCACATTTTGTTGTGGAATTGTATTGTGTAGTGGTGTAAAGAGTCAACATGATTTTGTTAATGAATTCCTGTTAAAATGAGACTGCAACTGTAAGTTCTGTTTTATTTTTATTCTCTTATTATGAAAATCCACAGCAGAAGTTTGTGTTTAGTGCCGTGTGCTTTGCCATAATCGGTCAGTAGCGCTGGACTTGTAGCTGTGTCTGGTCGAGGTTTGCTGGAAACGTGCAGTCGTGCATGTTCCACGTTGTTCCAGAATAAATTACACCTGAAATCTGCTCGTCTTGAGTCCAGAGGTCGTTATTTCTGTAGCAGCAGAGATGAGAACAGGAAAAGTTACTGTTACGTACCACACGTAGTTTTTAATGGACAGATTAAGACAATGTTTACATATAGCCATCACTAATAATTTATTTATTCAGTTTGTAAGGTTCACACGTCATTATAATGATTGTGCCTGTTTTATGTAAATCGTCCACTTGGTGGCGCAGTAGAGCAAATCAATCATCACAGTGCCTAGAATCATGAGTCTACCAGTTGGATGGAAAGCTTCAGTTCATCATGAGGCTCCATCTCACCGTCACTAGTTGTGAGTGTTTTGATGTGATGACGGTGTGTTTGTGTGTGTGTGTGTGTGTGTTGTCTCTCTGCAGAAAGCCAGAGGGCGTATCGCTTCGTCCAGGGTAAAGACTGGGGCTTTAAAAAGTTCATCCGGAGAGACTTCCTCCTGGATGAAGCTAACGGCCTTCTACCTGATGACAAGCTCACGCTCTTCTGTGAGGTACTTATTTACAGTACCCCCCCCCCCCCCCCCACACACACACACACACACACACCACCACCCATCCAGAGGAGTTGTTTTGGATTTCAGTGGCTTTCCCTCTGTTAGGTGAGTGTGGTGCAGGACTCGGTCAACATATCTGGTCAGAACACTATGAACATGGTGAAGGTGCCTGACTGTCGGCTAGCGGACGAGCTGGGGGGGCTGTGGGAGAACTCACGCTTCACAGACTGCTCCTTGTGTGTGGCCGGTCAGGAGTTCCAGGCCCACAAAGCCATCCTAGCAGGTACAGGCACGGCTCGGACCTGGTCCTTTCTCCATCACAACCAATCGCCCATTAAATACTCTTCCTCTTCCTCCGCAGCTCGCTCGCCTGTGTTCAGCGCCATGTTTGAACATGAAATGGAGGAGAGCAAAAAGGTACGTTTTATTCATTCTCAGACACAACGCTTGTGTCTTCACTGCTGCTATTAGGGGTTAAAGTGAGTGAAGAATCGTACGCTGTCAGATGGCTGCACCGCCGCGTTGTTTTGTTGGAACAGAATGATAGTGCAACTGAAATGCAATTGTCCTGCTGCACTTGGAGGTCAAGATTCATTCCTCACTGTCAGAGTGGCAGAAACAGAATTACGTTTTTTCCCTTTATTGTTCCACATGTGACTGTAAGAAATGAGATTACAGGAGTAGCCTCCCAGGTGTGTTTTCTTCTTACGTTTTAACGTTTTAGTCCAAATTCTCATTTTATTTTGTTGCCAAATTAAAATAAAGGTTTTAGTAGTTAAAAAAAAACATTGGTAGGATTTTTAATCATTTGAATCTCTGTGTTTGTAAAATCCATTCATCCAACGTTTTGTGTCCATCAGAACCGTGTGGAGATCAACGATGTGGAGCCGGAAGTCTTCAAGGAGATGATGTGTTTTATTTACACAGACAAAGCTCCTAACCTGGACAAGATGGCAGACGACCTGCTTGCTGCAGCTGATAAGGTATTTTATGATCACGGTGAGACCAGTGAATGGGTGGGTGCAACCACTTTTTTGAACATTTGTAGTGTTTTTGTTATTTTTTAACTGAATAACTCTGGTTATCTGAGGAGAAACAGTTCATGATCAGTTTTGTGAGGCAGATTTGACACGCCATGCAGGTTTTATCAGAAACATTTGTATTTAAAGTAGGGCCGGGACTTTAACGCGTTAAATATGATTAATTAATTAGAAAAAAATGACGCGTTAAAAAAAATTCACGCATTTAATCGCAGCTTGCATTTCGAGCACGGCGGAACTTTTGTCATTGCACGACTTCCTCATAAACTGAAAATCACTGACGCACACAACAATGCACAGTGCTAATGGCTACTAAAACGGAATAAAAACAGAAAGAAGTTGCCTTGCTTGGACTGATGCAGGATTTAGGAAACACGTCCGCCTCTTTTCTTAACTTGAAAAAAAAAACTTCCAGACAACAACGGAGTCCGTGTCGCGGATATTTTTCAGAGATCGATACTGCTGCAGCTGCCCGGTGTCAATGGGAAACTTTATAAAAGTTGCGGTCAGCTATATTTTTAACATTTACGTAACATCTGTGCAGCGCTGAAAGCACCAGACAGAATAATTCTTTCCCCTAACAGTAGTTTATGAAAGTAGTCAGACAAACTAGAGGCACCTGGCTGCCGCTGGGAGAACGCTCCGTGTTCTCACTACTCTGTAAACAATCACAAACAACGTGTCTTAAAGTTGAAAACAGAAGTTTAAGTTAAAACAGAAGCACTCTAAAACTTTTCTGATGATTTTCTAAACAATTCTGCCAGTGAATTATATGTTTCTGAGACGAGTCACTGTCTAAACATCAGATGCATTACTATCATTAAGCAGCGAGGTGTGTTGAAGCTGTCATCAGCTAAGGGGCGGATGCTTAAGTACATCAGGGGCAGCGAGGAAGTTGTGATCAGGCTGGAGATCACACCAGATTCGCTGCTGCAGGCATGAATCTGCGGGTCTGCAGAATCCCCTTCTTAACGTGACATCAGGACTTGCCATGTAAGGAAGGCCCGCTCACCTGTTCGTCAGATCATTATTTCCTCGCCATGATCTTTTATCATCCCATCATCCTCCAGTCATCCAACTGGAACCAGTTAGCGTTCCTGATCATTCTCAGAATATGTCACGCCTGCTCTGGTTTTAAAAGTTAGTACATTTAAGTCCTAGATCATATTTGTGCCTGTTCTACTATCATTTTGAAGGATTATTATTTATGTGTTTTTACTACATTATGAGTAGAAATGCTAATAAAAACTCCCAATTATACAAACAAGTGAAACTGGAAAACTTAGAATCTGGTGCAAAGTCAAATTTATTTCAGTCATTCAACTAGACAGAGACTATTTAAAGGCTCAGGAACACTTTGCAGGTGTTTTCTATTTGTAATTATAAATTTTAGTTGATTTGGGTTTTGTTTCATATCACACAGTGACACTTGAATAATTAAAATGCATTTTTTTATTAAAAGCTTTAGTTCACAGTAATAACCATGTCTAATGTTTGATTCTCTGTCTCATAATTTTATTTAAAAGTTTTGCTTTGAGAGCACATTTTCCTGAATGATTAAAATGTGATTAATTTAGATTAATTAATTACAAAGCCTCTAATTAATTAGATTGCAATTTTTAATCAAGTCCCAGCCCTAATTTAAACGTATTAATCCAAAGGTGTTTGAACTTCTTTGGTTTCTTGAAGACTTCTCAACCTGGGAGCTTTGCCATTTCTGACTGGAATATGGGAGGGTCAAGGAGGACCATTCATTCCTTCATTCAGACCCCTTTGGATTAGCATGACCTGGATGACAGAACCTTCAACAGCATATTGATGCTAGTTTTGCCGCTCTTCTTTAGTCCAGCTGCAGACATCCAGACACACTTTTTTAATCTTGATCGTCCAAAATAATCACTTAAATTATCTTCACCTACCAGCCGTTGCTGCTCACTTCTTCAGCTTTAGACCCAGATTTTCTGTTGAATCTCTTTGCTGCTTAGCTAGCAGAATAAACTGTTGACAGAGCCATTGTGTCCTGAGTGGAATTTATTCCCATTTCTCAGCCGCTCAGGGAGTTATCAGCTCCACACTCTGTGCTTTAGTTTTTCTACTTTCAAAGACTTTCCTACAAGAGCAGAGCCACAGTATTCTCCGATGACTAGTACAGTATGACCATTGCCGTTTCCCCCGCTAACTACACTGCAGCCAAAGCAGGTGGGGCAGCTGATGCATGTATGCTGCATAGTTCTGGAACCCAAGTTTTTTCTTTTTTATTCGTGGTTTTTAGTGGTCGAAAGTTACAATTCTAGACTACTGCCTATGTGTATATATGTGTACCTTTGTCATTATTTTTCTTTAAATTAATCTCTTAACTGTTCGTGCTGCTGTTACAAGTGAGTTTCCCCACTGTGGGAGCAATACATTCTATTCTATTCCATTCCATTCTATTCTATTCTAATAATAGCACCTCCAACCAAACTAGCCTGTTTAATGGAGGAGGATAAGGGAGCTCCACCAACCTCCATCACAAAAGGCTTTTGTCTCTGTCAGAAACATCCAGACTTCTTTAGTAAATGTATTTGCATCCAGACAATTCCTCTTTTTTATATTGACAGAATTATTATTAACAGTACAGTACAGGAACAACACATTGTTGTTTACTGTTTAAAGCTTAAGCTGGATGAAAAGATGGGAACTCAAACTCCAGTCTCGAACTCAAGTTGGGAACTCCAGTCTTGTGAAAATGGTGTAATCAGAAGTGACAACGAGCTAGTTACCGAGCTGCAGACGGGGGCGTAGTCAGAGCTATGCAGCATGATTGGTGGAGCTGCTGTCTGCAAAGAGGCATGTTGACCATGTTTTTGCTGCTTGGATCAATTCCAGCTCATTTACTTGTCAGCTAAAGTGTTTTCTCAGATATTCACTTAAAAACAGGGTAGACCGTTTTTGTGCTCAACTCTTGCTGTGCTGCCATTCTTGCTGTTTAGTGTAGATCTGTGTTAGAGATGTGACTCTATGCCAGTCAAACTAATTTTATGTGGTTGTTTTTGTGTGCCGGCCCTTCTCCAGTACGCTTTAGAGAGACTGAAGGTCATGTGTGAAGACGCTCTGTGCACCAGCCTGTCTGTGGAGAACGCTGCAGAGATCCTCATCCTGGCTGATCTGCACAGCGCCGACCAGCTCAAAACACAGGCGGTCGACTTCATCAACTAGTGAGTTCACACAGGGAAGAGCTCTTCCTCACTTATAATTGGCTTTCCAGCACCTCATGGGCGACTCACAGGTCCACCGCGTACACCGTACATCTCACGTCTGTTTTTGTGTCACTTTGTTTCATCTTCATCCCGACATCATTACTGACGGTAGCAGGACTCGGTGTCCCCCTTCTGCCTCGTCTTTAGGTGTCTTTGTCACAGTTAATGGTGTAATTTCATGTGCGCTCTTTTGAAGCGAGGCTTGGGTTTGATTACACTTTGTGAAATCTTTTATGGCGGATCGGGGCATCCTGACTCGTCGCTGGGCCTGTTGACACCTCCTCTGTTGCCTCAGATGGGTGCGTGATAATCACTCTGAGCACGTCTGTGCAGCTCTTACACTAACACATATTTTCTGTAAGGCGGGTGATATTTAAAGAAAGAGTGGAGTTTTTGGTGTTGTCAGCTTTTAGGTTTCTATACAAAACAACATGACAGGGCTTGATGCTAGTGCAGTCTGAATCTTAGCAATTACAGCTTCACGGGTTCATGTGCTCTCATTGTTTAAAGAATAGTTCTGAAATGTTAAAGCTCTCATTTGCTCATTTTTTCAATGACCCTGCTGTGGCCTCTGAATGTCTTATAAGTCTATCTTTGTGGAAAGAAAGCTCTGGCGCTCCTGTTTCAGGAAGTAAAAGTTAGTCAGAGGAGTGGGGGCGAGACGGCTTGCCAACAAATTAAAAATCGTCCCTCGTTAATTATAATTGCTAGCTGGCTGCTTCCAGATGAGCGACTATCAAGTGCGATGTGTTGGAGACCTCTGCTCTATTGGCTGGTAGACGTAAACATAAACGCAGTGTCGTGCCCATAAATATTTGATTATTTTTTAGTTAAAAAGAGCTTTTATAGGAAATACTCTACCTTCAATCAGTACACCTGTAAACGCCCTGTGGAGGTTTTATGTAAAAAACAAACATAGATTTTTATTAAACTGTTCCATAATATACTTTTTACGTTTAGAGAATAGTTCTTTAAAAAAGAAAAAGGGCAAACGTTTTCATTTATTGTACGTTTTCTGCCGTCAGCACAGGACCAACACCATGTAAGCTGGCTGTAGGATGGAGACACTGCATGTTGTATTTATTTGGTTGTTTTAAACATTTTCCTCCTAAATTTCCTGCTAAAACTCTTTTGGGTTATTTTACCTCCTCAATTGTCACAACTGGTAGAGTTCACTTCCTCGCTGTCAGCTAATTGGAAAAAAACAAAACAAAACCAGGTAGAATTTTCTTTGAACCTGAAGGTTTATTTAGAACCAGCCTTGGTTCTGAGCTTAATGTAAACAGGATTTATTATTTGTGCCCTAAAGCTTATTGAAGTACATTTTTACAGTTTCAATGATAGATAATAAACATTGACAGGTTTATCTATAATCTCAGAAATCCGTCTGTTTTAGCAACACCAAAACTCACTCATGGATTTGAAACCTTCTCCAGTCCAGCAAAAACACGTTGCTCTAATTCAAACTCAAGGGAGGGGTAATTTCCTGTACTAAAACATGTCTTCTCATGTCCCCAGCCACGCTGCAGAGGTGATGGAGACAGCAGGTTGGAAGTCCATGGTTGCATCTCATCCTCACCTGGTAGCTGAAGCTTACCGCTCCCTGGCTTCTGCCCAGTGCCCTTTCCTCGGACCCCCACGCAAGCGCCTCAAACAGTCCTAACAGCATCACGCCCTGGCATCTGCACACATTCTTGCCCTCGCACGCATGCACACACACACACACACAAATACACCCAGGTCTACCCGTTTCCTAACACACAGGGATGTAACCGTTCCCCTTTGCTGTTACTGCTACACTACCTAGAGCCACCCTCAAATCTCTCCTTCCTGCCTGATTCAGAACCTGCTGTATCTAGTCTCTTCTAAAGATGGAGGTAGGAAGAGGAGGAGAGGGAGGAAAGGGAGAGCTGGGCTTGTGAAGTGGATGTTTGTGATTTACAGTAAATGAAATACACCCACAGCACCCTCCTGTGTTTCCTCGGCTCTGGCTTATTGAATTCTGACGTTGTCATCTTCTTCGTGTATCCTCGGAAATCGTGCTAGTTCCTAATTTGGTGGAGGAAGATCTGGACCCAGTCAAACTGTCTGGAGATGTGTAGCTTTGAAGGACTGTAGCTAATAAAGTGATCTGAGAAGCACCCACACGTAAGGACTCAAAGGATCATGATTGAATCATGAAGATGTAACGAAGGTTTAGTTCTAAACTAGAAGACCCCAAGAACGACAACCAAGGGCTAGCAAAAAAAAATGCAAAAATGGGGAGGATAAAAAGAAAATAATTTCTGTATAGACCTGGAGAAAATTGCACTAAAGTCACAGATCAGCTCTTGCCAGCAGTGATGTAGAGATACTGCAGGCAAGCACACGACAAAGCAAACTTCCTGGACTAAAGACCCAGCTGGACCACCACCAACTAATACCCTTTAAAGTTATTTATCTGCCAGTGACAAAGCAACACATGAACTTTTGTGCAGAACCGTGCGAGCCACACCTGCATCCATTTTTCTTTTTAAGACAGCGGGCAAAAGCAGCGCACAACTGGATGTCATTCTTGGGGAGACGATATTTGGTGTCGGACCTTCAGAGAACATAAATGTTCATGGTGTCTTTAAACAAACCCACCCAGAGGGGAGAGGAAACGTCATGAAGTGGTCTCAAACAAACCTTACGTTTAAATCGGGCATGTTGATGTTCTGTTGTGACAGATTTGGTCTTTGTTTTATTTGTTCTCTCTCTCAGAACGGCTCTATTTTCCCCATAGGAGTTTGTACAGATACTTGTGTTTTTGAAGCAAAAGCATTTTCACTGAAAGAAGTAGTATGTTTTTCTTTGCAGGCTTAAAGATGAAAGGGAAATGAGAATACAATGAACACGTTTTAATGTTCAGAATTATTAAGGATAAAAAAACAGACCGCACAAAATGCTTTTGAAGTCATCATTTCAAACTGGTGGAAAGTGGTGATTCTAGAAGGAACCATTATTTCTATCCTGTAGATATTTCTGATTTTGAGAAGTGACACTTAGTTGTTGCCATTTTTTTGTTCCAGAAAAATAAACCACAACTATTTTGTATTGAAAGAAGTTGTAAATGTGTGTTTTATTATGAATTAAAGTTGAAACTTTGTTTCAGCTGGTGCATCAAACCACCTCTGTGGTGCTTTAAAATGTCATTTTTAGTTGTAAGTATTAAAACTCAATGGCAGTAGTGAGGTCTTCTGATTTGGTTTTATCTTGTCTATAGGATGGCTTTGGAGTAGGGATGTGCAGTTAGCTTCGGCTCTTCTTTACTTAAACGTCTTCTAAAAAAGTCAAGATTCATCCCACATTTAAATTCTCTTGTTTTCATTTATTTACTTTTTAAAAACATTAGATTGTTTTTCTTTTTTTTTTACAAATAGCAAAATCTAAAAACAAAAGGTTGTATAATATGTCTTTAGCTTATTTCATTTTAGAGCATGAATACACTTTTTAATTTGTCAGGTGTTAGGATTTAGGATAATTATTAGTAAATTATTATTTGCTAGCAGAAATCATGAAAAATGATCATTTGCACTCCTACAGCTTTTCACTCATTGTCATTCACAAATCTAACGTGTCACACAGGTTTCTCTGTTGTCAACGTGGAGAGCTTTTGTTCTGCAGGAACTCCTGATGAGGGATTTTGTTTAAAAACATCCCATAATAAAAAGTACCAGTGAAGCTCGAAAAATTACAGTATGATGCAAAAGTTCTTTTGTGTCAGTAATTCAACTAAAAAGGAGAAATGAATGCATGAGACACAATCATTACATAAAATGGCAGATGTTTCAAACTTTTATTTGTTATGATTGTGATGTTTCTCAGACAATTAGAATATTGTGGAAAGGTTCAATATTCTAGACAAAGCGTTACACTGTAATCAGCTAATGAATCCAGAATACCTGCAACGGGTTCCTGGGCCTTTAGATGGTCTCTCAGTCTGAGCTGGATTACTGTCATGAAAGGACTATTGCTCCTTTTTCTGGTTCTTCCAGTTTCACCTGTACTGGTTGGAATCCGCTCCAGCATCAGTAGTTGACGGGCTCTGATCCAGCGCATGCAGCATTTGTTTTTCATTTTTGTTCTTCTACACTGACTTAAGCTAATTTTCTAAATACAAGTGTGTGTACTCCTGCAGAGCAAGATGAAGCTGCTGAACTCTCACGCTCTGCTGCATCTCGTATAATTGTACAACATGTAAGCCTTCGGGCTAAATAATCAACTTGCACATCTGGATCTTTAAACATCTGTTTGTTCGGCAGACAAACAACAGCTTCACTAAATAGATCGGTACAATGCCCGTGTCACTGCAGATGCAGCATCAATCTGCCTATCAATCTCACGCTCCATCTTTCCCTCACTTGTGAACAAGATCCTGAGGTACTTAAACTCCTCCACTTGAGGCAGGACCTCATCCCTGACCCAGAGAAGGCATTCTACTCTTTTCTGACTCAAGACCATGGTCTTAGATTTAGTTAATCTGAATCATTCAGAGAATGAAACGCCAACAATTCTCTCAGAGAGACCGCATGGTGCTGGGTAAGGGATTAAGGCTATTTCAAACCTATTGGAAGTCTGCAGCGAGGAAGCCTGGAAAACATTTGAGACAGCTGTCAATCATCCCAGAAGAGCTCATCTCAGTAAGTACAACCCGAGATCAGAGACGATGATAAAAGCTCCAAACTGAAGCAGGATTGCCAGATTAATCCAGCTCAGTGTTAAAGGAACATTTCAGCAAAACTTAAGCTTTTAGAAGAATTAATTCTGGAAAAAGACCAAATTTGTGACACTTAAGTGCACAGCAGCCAAACCTAATTACTTCAATTAATTTCTGTTTTTTAGGCTGCAGATTCTGTTTTAAACGATTTTTAAATCAACCAACCAAGAATCTAAGTCAATGGGAAATCCATCTAAAAGGTAAATGGTCTAATTATACAGCACCTTTGTGGGTTCTATTGTCCCCCAAGTCGCTTTACAACTAACGCTGGTGATGATGAACTACGGTGTAGCCGCAGCTGCCCTGGAGCACAGTGATGGACACGAGCACAGGTGCCACTAGTCCCTCGGACCACTGCCAGCAGGTAAGGAGGGTGAAGTGCCCTGCCCAAGGACACAAGCTTGTATCCTGCACCCCTCCAGTTACAGGAAGGGCACTCAACTCCTCTGCCACCATCTACAATTTATAGAACTTCAGTGTTTACACACAATTTCAAGATTTTTGCAGTGATAAAGCAAACCCATGGAGTGTTTATCTGAAGCTGTAAGGAACTCATCTCAGATTTTAAAGCTCAGATTTAGGAGGACCTGCTTTCATGTCACATCCATGTCAAGTTTCTTTCCTTTTGAAACATCACTGAAAAGATTCAGGCTTCAGTCAACATACACCGCAGATAAAGTTTAAAATAACATTTGGTAGACCAGGATATGGCGATGCAGAGGTTTAAATGACCTTTCATCCAAGTGGCTTCTGGAGCCAGAATTTAATTTCTATACAGTGGTTTATTTTTGTTTACCTGTACATTTCTCTCCAAAGCAGATTCACGACAAACCTGTTGTTTGATTGTTGTTCTGATGTAATACTGCAGCTGGAGAACTTTGGAGAAATTGTAGAAGACTGCAAAAACCTTGAAACAACTTGAGCTCCATTTATACTTATTACAGAAGAAAAGTATTGCAGCAAGCTGTTCTTAGCATGACATGTGAAAGCTTAGCTACAGTGATGAATAATTTAATTCTTTTTGTCACATTGACTTTGTAACTCTGAAAGGTGCAGAACCGTGTGGAGGTGAACATGAGTTTGTGCATGGGAGCAAATGGCCTCTGACTCCTCAGTGTTCAGACGCCATGTGCCTGATGTCTACAGAGATGAAGATGGAGGTGATTAGTTACTTCGGGAGGGTACGCTCTTCTGTTTTCATTACGCTTACTTGTTTTCACTCAGTTATTATTATATTTTGCACCATCAAGTCAAACTAACTTGCTCAACAAGGTTCTGTTCAGTTCTAAAAAATAACGCAGCATTGTGATGGTGACATAACTGCAGGGCTGAATACACTTGTACCATGAAAGTTTTGGTTAGTAGATGTTTGTACATGTTCATAAAATGTTATTAAACCAGTTTGTCAGTTCCACCTCTATTGTTCTAATTACTCATTTAAAAAATACATTTTCAGGATTTGAAAAAAACAGGAAATCAACTTTGGAATTTTCCTCAACATTCCTCTTTCAGACTGGATTTCTGCTATGCTGTTTGAGGTCTTCTCCAGAATCACCATGGTTACCCTGTAGAGAGGAAGTCTGGACTCTGGGAGCTGTAGTCTGGACAGACCTTCTGAACCAGCCGGTAGTCTGTGCTGTAGAAGGACATGTAGACACAGATCACCTGAAAGGGTTTGGAGCATATCCAGGTGATGTGGCTCTGAGTTTGTTCTTGATCACACTTCTTCGACGGGTCGTAGTTGCACAGCATCACCTTTTTGCTGCGTTCTGTTTTCTCATAGTCCACCCTGCAGTTAAAGGTCTTTGAGTCCTTAGGATGGACCACGCTTTGGCGTTCCAAATCAAAATCCACCTCTTTCATGGGTGGGACCAGGCTGACGGAGACATTTCCCACCCCCGTGGAGTTGTGACGGAAGTAGACGCCAAGAGAACCGTTGCCATGATCCACGACTTTCCCCACGATTAGCAAATTCAGCTTGACCGTTTTGATGTTAGAATAAAAGTCTCCCAAGCTGAATGTCCTGGAAAGTTTAGATACTCCATGAACTTTCATGATGGGCTGAAGCTTCCTTTGCACAGATGGGTTGGACATTTTCTCTGAGTTGTCCCCAAGGATGTCCCAAAGTCCTTGTTTAGGCAGAGAGATAGAGGGGTGAATGGGTGTTTTGGAGTTTTGAGCCTCTCTCCTGGTCTGAAGTCCCCAGATCTTCTGTAGGCTTGCATCCTGGTCTCTGTGGAGCTGAGTTGGTCTTGATTTATTGAAGGTGTGGGTTTCATTCAAACAGAGAGCCAACTAAACACGAAAGGATGAAGAGAATCAGACAATCAGCTTTTTAGGAAGTTAAGGCAAAACCTTTTACTGATCCCAGATTAACACCATTAACTACAGAAATTGGTCCCTTTATTAATAGTACTTAGTGCATTAGTAAGCATTTGAAGGTGCAGTATGTAAGAATATAGAGATAATTTTACAGAGAAAATCCCAGAAGAGTCTAATGTTTCAGTCATTTTGGAACTGAAACATATTTCATACCCAGCTGGCTGTGGGGATTGTCAGTTTTTCTCCTTTCAAAATAAAAGAAGGCACTTAAAAGGGTAACTAAACCCCAAAATACCATTTTTTTTACTAATTAACTGTATAATTGGGTCTTTACAAATACAATCTTTCTGTTTATGTGCATTTTTTGACATGCTTGTGTAAACTTGATTAAATCTAGACTCTAGGTATAAAAACGTCTTAGTGCTGCGCCCTGTGGCAGAACAGCAGCTACTGCATTTTAAACTTGTGATTGGTACAATTTCACGTCATCTGTACAGTCTCCTCCCACTCCCCCTCCCTCCCAGAATGGAAATTCCCCACACCTGGCCATGCTACTCTGCCTCCTGGCAACGCCCACTTTCATGGCATTTTAAAAATCTTGACTAGGGGTGGAGTTTCATTTTCTGATGGTGTGCAGTCCCTCTTTAACTACTGTTTACTATCAGTGAGTGTGGGGTTGCCGTGTTTCCTACAAGCTAATACTGCAAAGCCCATATTTCAAATAATTTTTTTTTTAACTTTCTACATTGTCAGATATTGAAGCTTATTTGTAGTTTGCCACATAATGCGCCCCTTGAGGGGTTTTGGCCCTTTGTCCACCATATTTCTTAACATTTACTTGTATATATTGTGTATTGTTTTTCACTGAGAAAACAAACAAAAGATAGAAGAAAATACCGGTAAGCACCACTTTGAGATCAGTCTTAAATATCAGCTTTAAAATCTATTTTTCAGTCCTGAAACTGATCAGAATGCTTTAAAAATGTTAGAATTTTGAAACCTTGTTGCAAATAAAACTAAAATAAAATGTTTTAGTGGAAAATGCAGAAGTCCTTTAAGAAACCGCCACAATGACTTGAATTTGTTTGACTCACCAGTAAGAAGATTCCTCTCAGAAAAACCCAAACAGAATGACAGGAAAGCCTCTCCATAGTGCCTACATTCCCAGAACCATCCAGCTTCTAATCACTCAAAGGAAGTCTGACTCCGCTCATGCTCCATGTTTAAAATGTGGATCTATGATAAACCCTGCGCAAACACTCCACATGTGTTGGTTCCACTCACAGCTCTCCCACTGAGAGGTTTTCTCAGGTCTGCAGGTTTTTAGCAGACTTCTCCTCTTCTCATCTCATCTCCTCTCCCTCTCTTTCTCACTCCCACTCCCCACATTACATGTTTCGCTCAATATCTTTTCTATAAACATAAACAGCATCACTCTGTCTTCTCAAAAAAATTTTTTTTACTAGATTCTTACTGGATTAGCACACACAATCACATTTTATTAGAATAAATATGGTTTATATTAGAGATGTAGAGTCAAGATAGAAGCACAAACTCAGACTCAGGTGATCCCTGAAGAACATTTAGAGCTTGCTTGGTCAGTATTTGGTTTACAGAAGACAGTTGTGAATATAAAAAAGATTCATGATAAACATAACACAATTCCTTTTCTCTTTTTTCAACCTCATGTTTTCCTCTGCGATCAGACAGACAACAAATTTAAGTTTCAGCTTAGTTGATTGATTTATTATTAGTATCTATTTTTTTGGCGCATCAATCTTTGTCTGGCTGAGTCAAAAATATTCAGATTTAAAATGTTTTAGATGTTTAATTTATACTTTTATAAATTGTAGTTTTGTAATCAAGATGCTGCTTTAATTTTCAATCATTTTGTTTTAATTGACAGGCTTTAGGAGCTTGTTGGACATGTGATCTAAGGAAGTATTTTTTGAAGAACAATTCATCAAATTCGCTTGGAGTAACAATGAGCTTTGAAGCATTTGAGAGCATTTTTCTGGACACATTCAGCTGCTTTTCTCTCATTTTAGTAAAACAGAAAACCTGCCCAGCCCAAGAAAACATACCAACGTGACCTTGAACATGGGGCGGCATGGTGGTGGTGGCTCAGGGATTGGTCCTGTAATTGGTGGGTTGCTGGTTAAAACCCAGGCTCCATCCATGTCAGTTGATATATCTTTGGGACCAGTGGTGCCTGTGAACAGCAGCCTCGCTTCTGTCAGTGAGCCCAAAGCAGCTGTGGCTACAATGTAGCTCATCACCATCAGTGTGTGAACAGAAGGACTAGCATAAAGCACTTTGGAGTACCCTGACTAGAAAAGCACCATGTGAGTGAAGGTCATTTGTCATTTAATAGTCCCATTTAGAAAGAACTGGTTTTAACTCCCATGAATTTTACAGCTGTACCAGATAACCAGCTTGTTGTGCATTCATGAATATTTGGGCTCAGATTAGAGCTCTCTCCAGTACACTAACATTTTAAATATAAGAAAAGGACTAACCTTTAACCTTAGTAATAAATAAAAGTACAGCCAGTATAGTACCAAAAGGTGTGTGTGTGCATGTAAATATGTTTTTGCTTTTGAGTGTGTCAGGATACCTTTTAATATGACTCAAAATGCAATCATCATATTATCCATTCAACATGGCCACCCGAAAAAACAAATCTTTTCCTATGATCCTTGTTACTTTACCGTCTGCCTGTTGACATGCTACCTTCTACCTTCACCCAGTTTAACAGAAGTCCTAAACCAGTACAAGGAACCATGGAGCTGATTCAGAACGTTCCCACTGTGGCCCATTCGTCCAGGACGATTTTCTCCTTTAAAAACTCTAACAAAGTTTACTTTTATATTTATTTTTTATTCACATATTTTTGGAGGATAAACACGCACCAGAGATGATTCTGGTCCACCACAACTGTACGAGTATTTTCTTAACTATTTACAAATTTTTTAAAAATTCAGTGCTGTCTGATATTTTGCTGCAGCACTGTTAATCGGGTCAAAACATCATGTGCAGTTGTGAGCGACAGTCTAAGCATAGCAGGTAATTGCAGTACCTGGAAAACACTTGAGATCTTGTTCTTATCATGTTCTTTGTGGTTGTGTTCAGAACCTTGGTCTGCTGATCAGGTTGTGGAAGGTGCTTGGTCACCCATGGCAAACAGGTCCTAGGTTAGGGATCAGACAAAGCACAGCCCAAAAACAGTGTTCCCTTGCCTGCACTGCGGGATCGCCTCTGCCCCTGTCTGGAGCCAGGCCTAGAGGTGGGTCACATTGGCGCGAGCGTCTGGTGTTTTTCACGCAAGGACCCCACCTGGGCACAGCCCAAAGAAGAGCTGTAATTACACTTGTTGCCCCAATCTTGGTGTCTGTTGTGACACCCCCACCATTACTTTGGTTTTATTTGTGTTTCATTCTGTGTTTTTTATTTTCTGTCGCAGATCTTGTTAAAAACAAATGGGTGCACCTGGACTTGGTGTGTAGCTGCTCTATACAGCTTGGATCGGCTCTCTGCTGTGCAGTGGAGACTCCTCCCTGGTTGTTGTTTTATGTTTAATTACTTTATCTACTCCTTAATTAGTAAAATTTATCTTTTTGGTTAAATCCTCACTCCTCTTGTTTAATCTCCCTCCTTCTTATAACCATATACTGTACATATATTATGTGTCAACAAACAAAATTTCAATTTTGGGTGGAATATCCCTTGGGGGGGGGGGGGGGGGGTGCACCTGTGGACTTTTGTTCACTTGGGACTTTGGCGGGCATGCTCCGGTTGAGACCATTTGATAGAGAGTTAATATACATAAATTAAACAATGAGCAGTGTTTTGTGATATTTTTTAAAATAATTTGTTAGTCCTTCAAGCGTAAAACTGGTTAAATGCAAATACTGTATGAAAAAAAGTCTAAGTAAGGGAAAAACAAACATCTCAGTCGCCAGACTGTGTGGGACTGTGGAACAGTCCGGTCCAGAATTTCAGTTACCGGGCGCCATTTTGACTTCTTCGACTTGGTTTAACCAGCCACGGTTCTCGTCATCACTGTAGTAAGTTTTAACTGACTTCCCAGATAGCAAACATTTTGGTTTTATTTTGGCATAAATTGGGCATTTTGGCATCCTTCTGGCATAAAAATGTTCGAAAAAGTGTTTTGGTTTAAATGTGGCATAATTTTGTGTTCCCATTATAGACAATTACGTCAGCGAGTGTTTCTGTTTTAACGATGGCATAAATATGGTTTGCCATAATAGAAAATTACGCGGCTGGCGATTATGGCATATTCTGACCGGGAATCAGGACTAATTTGTTCATTTCTCCAGCATCACGACAGAGGTGAGTACCATTTCTTCTTAAATCCTACCTTTTTGTTAGCAATAGTTTTGTTTTAAGTCTGTTTTGTTTGTTTTAGCAAAATGTGTATAATAGGGATGCACCGAATATTCGGCCACGTTCCGGGTTCCAGAACTAATGGCTTGGTTTCTCCTAGTTGATAGTGGCTGTGCCACTGTTTAGATGATGGTACAGATGCTAACTGTGGCTAACCTACAGCTAACGGAACCAGCGTCTTTATACGACCGAGTGGCTTCGCCAAAGGGTCACGCGGTTCGCTGCGGCTGCAGCAGACTGTAACGGTACCGGGCGGTAGAGTGCTGCATCGGGATTTGATCCCGCGGGACCCAACACAAATCTTGAGGGGGAGGGCGGTGTGAATTTTGCTGCGGGCGGGAACAGTCGGCTGGATCGGGATTAGTATGATGGAGTCGGCAACTGATGTTGAAAAGAAGCTGAAACAAGGTCTTTATGACACAAAAACCAAAGCAAGGCAATTCAGACATTTGGAGGAGTTTCTCCGATTGTATTGATATTTCTCATTCAGGTCTCTCTTAGAAAAGCGACCTCGATCACTGCCTCCTACAGAGGAGAATAGAATATGAAACGCAGGGTAATTTGGTGCCCAAGGCACCATATCTAAGCATATCAGGCATATCTGAGGATTTCTACAGTAAATCTGTCTGAAATCTGGCACACAGGTACAGTAGGTGTCCCAGAGGAAGAATGTGTTGAAAGCTGGACATCAACTATTAAGGATGATTTTTAATGAATTTTTGAAAATGACAATTGTATTGACTGTATTGCATTAATTACAAGTTTGCTTTAATATCTGAGGATTTCTACAGTAAATCTGTCTGAAATGTGGCACACAGGTACAATATGTGACCCAGAGTAGGGATTTGGTGAAAGTTGGACATCAACTATTAAGGATGATTTTTTATGAATTTTTGAAAATGACATAATTGTATTGACTGTATTGCATTTATTACAAGTTTGTTTTAATATCTGAGGATTTCTACAGTAAATCTGTCTGAAATGTGGCACATAGGTACAGTGAAAGTTGTACATCAACTACTCTGGATGATTTTTAATGAATTTTTGAAAATGACATAATTGTATTGACTATTGCATTGAATACAAGTTTGCTTTTATATCTGAGGATTTCTACAGTAAATCTGTCTGAAATCTTGCACACAGGTACAGTAGGTGTCCCAGAGGGATTTCTACAGTAAATCTGTCTGAAATCTTGCACACAGGTACAGTAGGTGTCCCAGAGTAGGGATGTGGTGAAAGTTGGACATCAACTACTCTGGATGATTTTTAATGAATTTTTGAAAACTACAGTACCGTAAAGACTGGTGTAAAAGCGCAAGGAAATTTACGCAGCGGATAAGATGCGGCTGGCTTGACCGCGGCTCACAAATGACGGCTCACTTGACCGCGGTCTTTAAGCACCACACAGTAAATGATAAATGACCCACACTTGTATAGCGCCTCTCAGAGTAAGGACTCCAAAGCGCTTTACACTACAGTGTATCATTCATCCATTCACACACTGATGGTGATGAACTACGATGTAGCCACAGCTGCTCTGGGGTGCACTGACAGTAGCTCCTTTATGTTTTTTTTAAAAAAGAATTTTATAGTTTAAGTAGCGAGGAGTTATTTGAAATCGCATGCGCCGAGGCTTCAGCGGTGATCCTGGTGACGCATCGGCGTTAAAGGGTTAAAAACTAAATGAAAACAAAGTGCATCAGTCCTGACCAATGTGCTTTTCCCTCATTTACAGTCACGGAGATAACGGCGCAGTGCGCGGCTCTGGTGGTAATCAAGTTACATTTTATCTCATTGATTCCAACAATTTTCACAAGAAAACAAAACAGTTAAAAGCAGGGCTTGTGTTGTGTTGACCGGATAGTTCCCGAATTTGACCGTTTATTTTGACGGAGAAAGAATAGAAAGAATTACCCCGACGCATGCAGACGAACTGACATTTTATTCGTTACGCACATCGCAGATGTAGCTAAATCACCCAAGAAAAGATTCCCATCTGAACATCTGAGCTGGGCACTGCTCAGCGCAGCTCGCTGTCAGCGCATATGTGCACAGCGAGCTGAAGATGTGGAGAGGGGCTTGGAGCGTGTCGCAGAACCAGAACCATGAAGGAAGGTTTCTCCCACTGAAGCGAGTGTTTTCCAAACCCTTTCTCTCAGAGAGACTTGTCAGTGAGAAAATGTTCCCTGATTATGAAACTTTGGCTGAATTGTGCTTGATTCTGTATCCAATGTGGCGACACATCCATGAGCCGTCTGAGGAGAAGCCCAGAATCTCATATCCTCTTCAGCTCAGAAAGCGCCAATTACGCACAAGCGTGACCCGTCAACACGGTCTCACAGTAAGACCAGGTTCTGTTCAGGTTTACGCAGACAATCTTTACATGTAGAATTGACATACAGATATAAAATTAATTCAGTAAAATTTAAAGCCATTTTATTGAAATATCCATTCATTATTTTACAAGCACAGAGAGCCGCATCAGATGGATGGAAGCACTGCGGGTTGCCGACCCCTGATATAGCCTATAAAATGACAGGTTTTCTCCAGGACCAAAGAGGACACAAGCTCAATACATCTCTTTTATTGTGAGGTAATAATTTCTCAAGAGTTTTGCGGTTGCGGGCGGGAGTAGACATGCACACTGCGGGTGTGGGCAGGAGTGTAACACACACATTGCGGTTGTGGGCGGTAATGGTCAGAAATTCAGCGGGAGTGAGCAGGAGCGGGATATTTAATAAAGATAATTAATAAAGTGACACAACATGAAAATTTACTCTGTTATGAACACAGATGACTTTAATGAGGTGAGGAGGAAGCTCCCTCTTGCTGAGGAGCAGACAGACCTCCAGTCTGAGGCGGAAGCCATTGAAAGGCCTCAAAGAAGAAGAATTAAGTAAGAATTTTGTGAACTTTCCATTCCTCCACCTCTTGGGCCTGTGTTGAATTTGCACTCATTAACTTAAAATAAATGTTTAATTCCAAAAAAATGTTGTATTGTGTGTTCATTTCCAAAGGCCAAGTAAATGTCCAGGACCAGGCCTCATCAGAGGATGAAGCCCAGACCCCTGGAAGAGGGCTTCCCCCACCCCCAGCCATCCCCCCGGTGAGGAGAAGGTTCATCCTCCCCAATAACCTGTACCTCTGCCTGACCTGACCAATTACCAGGTAATGGAAATCTCAACAAATACCACAGTAACACATGTATAGCAAATGGGTTTGAGTGTAGCTGATCATGTAAGTGTGGTGTTTCAAATGTGATACGTTAAGAAATTTACAAAGGTTAATGAGGCAGTTACATGGAGAAAAACACTTCTGGAGCCATTACATCACTGTTGAGGTCAATAATTGCATTTTGTAAACTGTTGTTCTTCTTCCTCTCTTCTACACACTCTTCCAGCATTTCATGACGCTGTGGACATCATTGCGGCAGGCCATTGACCTGCAGGGTCACCAGGGAACCCAGGGGGTTCCAGTTCCAACTCCCTCTTCATCTGGTGGGATGATGAGGGAGGAATCGGCTCTCCAGGTGCCTACTGTTTGCCCTAACTCCTCTCCAGGGCAGTGGCAGCAGAGGGACAACACGACATGTAAGGTTTTTATGGTTTACACTCACCCAGTCCTCACATGCCAGTTACAGTATACGAACACACATGATCCACGCATACATACTAATATAAGATGGTTTATAAAGTTAAACACACACATAGGCAAGGCAGGGCAAGGTGAAGTTCATAGGCGGCGATCCCAGGGGGGACACAAAGTTGTCCCCCCCACAAAAGTTATTGTAAACACATAAATGCTATCAGTAAACCTGTATTGTCTTCTAAAACCACAACGTAAAAGTTAGTCTGCAAATACAAAACAATGTGTTTTTAATTGTTGAGAAATTATAGTTCCCCCACCCTCCCCAATTCCTCAAGTTGGTACGGTCGGTCCACACATGCTGTTTCCAACGGGCGGGGCTGCCGGCTCTGCCCAGCTCACAGCTTCACAGCAGCCCGCCGGCTCACAGGAGGCAGGAATCAAAAAGCCAGCAGTTTCCAGCAGTAGGTCATTTATCACACGCTTGTTCTACAAACTTAAATATGTATGTCAGATGTGGTCATAAATGTCAAACATAGACACCGATTATCTTTAGATTTTGATCACCGGTCAGAGATCCCTTTATGACAGACCACCGCCACCACAGTAAAAAAAAAAAGTTGTCACTTCATGTTCTCTGGTCATTCCAGGATTATTCCACTATTATTATTTCATTCACTAAGGCACATATTTCAGAGTCAAGGCCCACGGGCCAGATGCGGCCCGCGGAGCATTTTTATGTGGCCCGCGAGATAAATATCAAAAATATATTAAAACTGGCCCGCTGGCCCATTTTACCGCAAAGACTACAACTCCCACGATGCTTTGCGGCGCCAGCGCAGAGCAGACGCGCCCCCTCCTTTGTGTTTTTTCAGCGCCGAGGCAGTCAGAGGTAGTTGGGTGTCTGCAGCTCCGCTGTCTCGGACAAACTACACTCCTCTCACTCAGCGCCGAGTTCACTCAGCTCGTTTTCTGACGTTGAAGCCCAGAAACAGAGATTCTAGCCGCTCAGTAATGTGTTCACGACTTAAAGAGAAAGTTTTCAAACTAACTTCCAGACAGAGCTGATATAACTCCAGCGAGCAGCGACACGCTCAAACCAGCACGACTCTGTGGCTGCTGTCGTCTTTCCTCCCCGACACACAACAACGCGGTCAAGCTGCTCAGACATGTTCATCAGCACAGACCTATGAGAGCACCTGTTGACATCTAATGTTGTCATTATTATGATGAAGATAAACAAAACAACAGGAGTCTCCTCCTCAGCTCAGGTCAGCCCCATGATGCAGGTATCTGGCTGGAACAGGTGAGCATCACAGTAAACCAGTGGAACAAACTGAGCTTTAAATATGCTGGTTTTCTGCTCTTTTTCAGCTCCAAAACATGAAAGTTAACAGGTGAGATGTTGCATTTTCATTTAAGATAAAATGATATTTTTATTTTGTTGTTGGCACGTGAGCAAAGATTTAACCTACAGTAAACAGGAAGTGGAAAGGCTGCAGATAGATGAATAGAATAGAAAATCCCTTTATTGTTCCTCAGTGGGGAAAGCTAGACGTCACAGCAGCGATGACACGTATTACAGGAGAAAAAAAGAGAATAAAAAATAAGAAAAATGAATAAACAAGAAAACATAAATCCTGAATAGATTTTAAAAATGCTGATTATACCACAAGTAATGAATACCACTGATGCCTTTTATTTAAAACTGACTTGCTCGTGTGTAATTTGGTTATTCCACATTCAGTGTTAATGCAGAAATATGTTTGTTTCCAAATTTAAAGGTTCAAAATTGCATATATGTTGATAAAGAAAATGTGCAAATTTGCCGTCACTTTTTCAAAAAATATTAAGTTTGGCCCTCGACTCCGTCCCAGAGTTTCATTTCAGCCCCTTGTGAGTTTGAATTTGACACCCCTGCACTAAGGTGATCAAAAGTTCCTTTCTCCGGACACGTACGCTTTCACGGTCTTCCCCTGGAATCTGCGGAGCATTTATAGATCGATGAAAATGTCCGCGTTTCATCCTATTTAGCAGATGAATATGGTAGAATCAAAATTAACTGGTCTGATGTATGGAATACCACAGCGTTTAACCGCTCTTATCACGTCTTCCCCAGGCTCTGCAGTTGTTTACAATATGTCAAAGTGCAGGTGCACCGTGCAGCTTAGAGATGAACTGGTTGCAGCAAATGTGTGGCGGAGGCCAGGGCGGGACTGGGACAAAAATTCAGCCTGGGCATTTTGACTGGAGACCGGCCCATCACCTGGTTTTTGTGGAAAACACATTAAGCCTTACGCTGTTTTTGACACACACCAACGTACACTTTCTTGTTGGTAATATTTATGTGTCAATCTAATAAACGTAAACCTACACCATCCGTCCTATCCTGGTATTCTAAAAAGTACTTAGTAAAAAGGAAAAAAGACCACTTGATTAAGGCAACACCCCAAACAATCTCTTAACACTTGGTAGAAACCTGACATTTAAACAGAGAACTATTAATCAATAATGAATATTAATATAAAAAAAGACATTTGTGGAAATTTTCATAAACTGTTTTATCACCACACCAACTAGGAAATACTTTTACAATACATTTAAAAAAGAAAGGAGACAGAGAAAGGTGAGATAAAATAACTTAACTGACCATTTGAGGTCTTTTTAGAGATCGTACTGGTGCAGTATCTAGAAAATGTGGGGAAAATGCTGCCATCGTATACAGTATTCACTTCTGTAACTATTTGTTAATATGTTGTTAATACGAGTTGCAGTATTTATAGCTATCCTGTTAGGGTGTGTAATTGTTGGACGGAATCTTTAACAAAACACATAATTAATAAATTATTTGTGTATGATTGTGTGCATTTAGAATATCTATATTAAAGTCTCCACAAACACTAACTTATGATTATTTGTATTTAATTCTACTGTACATTTCTTTAAATTTGTTCTGAAAAATAATTCATTATTAATAATTAATTATTTGAGGTGGGAAAAATGATCGATTCTAAGATGCATCGCGATTCAGCCGTGCACGATTCCGCATCGATGCAGCAACGTGACATAATGAGATTCTCTCCCTATGTCTATGTTGGGGGTCGGCAACCGCGGCTCTGGAGCCGCATGCGGCTCTTCCATCCATCTGATGCGGCTCTCTGTACTTATAAAATAATGAATGGATATTTAAATAAAAAGTTTTATATTTTACTGCATTAATTTTACATCTGTATGCCAATTCTAAATGTAAAGATCGTCTGCGTAAACCTGAACAGCTCCAACCCGGTCTTACTGTGAGACCGGGTTGACGCGTCACGCTTGTGCGTAATCATAAAGGCGCATTCTGAGCTGACGAGGACGTGAGATTCTGGGATTCTCCTCAGCTCCTGGATGTGTCGCCACATTGGAGACAGGAACAAGCGCTATTCAGCCAAAGTTTCATAATCAGGGAACATTTTCTAAGTGACAAGTCTCGCTTCAGTTGGAGGAATCTTCCTGCCCTTTGGTTCTGCGACGTGCTCCAAGCCCCTCTCCACAACTTCAGCTCGCTGTGCGCCGTACGTACGCACTGACAGCGAGCTGCGCTGAGCTCAGTGTCAAGCTCAGATGGGAATAATTTCTTAAGTTATTTAGCGACATCTGCGCGAAACGAATAAAGTGTCAGTTCGTCTGCATGCGTCGGGGTAGTTCTTTCTATTCTTTCTCCGTCAAAATAAACGGTTAAATACGGGAACTATCCGGTCAACACAACACAAGCCCTGCTTTTAACTGTTCTGTTTTCTTGTGAAAATTGTTGCAAAGAGATATAATTAAACTTGATTAACACCAGAGCCAGGCGCACTGCACCGTTATCTCCGTCACTGTAAATGAGGGAAAAACAAATTGATCGGATCCTTTTCTGACCTTCCCCACCTACAAAGTTTAATAACAACAATCAAACATGACAGAGCCTGGATTTGTATTCTGAACAGTCTAAACATGTTTTAAAAAGAAACGTATGACAAAAGTGGCACCTGCTCAGTAAAACCACCAACAGGGTGAAAAATATCAAAATATTGTAGACAGAGACGGGCTACAGCTTCTGGATCAACTTTATATAAATCATTTTATTGATTATCGTCTTATGAAAGATAACTTTGACGTACACGAGCGACCGGTACTGGCTGCTGTCACCTGTTGTGAGCCAACACAATAGCGCTCTGCTGTCTGAGGGTAGGCCCCGCCCACAACGCCGCGGCTGCTGCAGTGTTTTCTTTACTGTGGGAAACGGGTAATAATGGATCTTTGATGGGAACAGGTTGCCGACCCCTGGTCTATGTCTATGCGAGGACAATAAAGTTTTGAGGTTTTACAATTACTTCTGGGGGCAGAGTTGCAATGACATGCGCACTGCGTTGTCCTAGAAGCAATTGGACAGGGATACAGGGCCAACATTACCAGTAATCAAAGATGTACCCGTTACATTTAAATCGGATGTCTGGGCTAATTTCGGTTTTGGGATCCTGGATGTGAAAGAATCACTTAACACAGTATTTGTTTACTATTTTTAAGTTCAGTAATATTCAATCTTAAAGCTGCTCTACCGAAAACATTATTTCTTATATTATTTAAGTAATTATAGGCAGCACACTTTAAAAATTATTGCTCACTATAGTGAATAGATGAATGTTCTGTTTTTCAGGGATTTCTAAATCAAAAAGAAATTGAAAACTATTCTACTGCTTTTATTAAGTAATGAAAATTTTTGTGTGAAGAATCGTGATGCATTTCAGACTCAAATCGAATCGTTAGGCAGATAATCGGAATCGGATCGAATCGTGAAGCAGGTAGAGATGCACACCACTATTACTAATTATGAAATATTTTGTTTAAAAATGAAATTCTTACCTTCTTAACTAAATATTTAACTTTAAGTAAATATTTATCATCCAAACTAAATATTAAACTTTTTAACTAAATACTTTGATTGCAAACTAAATATTTGCCTTCTTAAATATATATATTTAGCATCCAAACGAAATATTTAACTATTAAACTAAATATTTTGTTTACAGACCAAATATGTATCTTCTTCAGGGCCGTGCAGAGACCTTTGACGGGGCGGGTGCTCAAAGTAAAAAAAAGGGGCACTTATAGAGCAATTCAACAAGTTAGAAAATTCAAATAATTAAACCCTTGGGTTCAAACAACACAATAAAAATATATCAATTAGTGTCATTAGTGTTAATATTAATGTTAGTTCATAACAGTTTTATTTTATAAAGCTGACTTATATCTAGAGGTGTTACAACTAGGGATGCACCGATCAGGTCTTTTGCTGCCGATCACCGATACCGATATCAAAGAATGCTGATCACCGATACCGATCACGTGGATTGGCCAGAAATTTTCTACAACATTATAATGAGTGCTACAAACTACATAATCTGGGAATAAAGGAAATGTAACCTAATCTAAAATGGTCTGTATTAAGGTTGTCACGGTGTGAAAATTTAACCTCACGGTTATTGTGACCAAAATTACCACGGTTTTCGGTATTATCGCGGTATTTGTTTTTAAACATGCTACATTTTCATACAATTAAATAAACCCTGTATGTCAGGAAATATTGTCCTCAGTTTGTGTCTAAATTTTGCCTAAAATGTGTTATTTTGTAATTATGTTGTTTATTTGTTTACATTTTTCCCCTTTAGTCTTTAGAATACCAATATTTGCCCATAACGTCTTACGTTATGTCTGCTTGATGTCATCATTTTATAAATATTAGTTCAGATGATACTTGGTACTCAAGTAGACTTCTAATCAGATACTTTTTACCCTTACTTGAGTAATAAACCGTATATCAGGAAAATATTGTCCTCGGTTTGTGTTCCAGTGAGCTTTGCAGATGTGGGGAAAATGTCATCAGGCAGTAATCATTGTTAAATTCATAATTATTCTCGGAGAGAGACCAACTCTTATCTGCCCCTGGGAGCCCCGTAATGCATAGCGTCATTTCAACATGGGAGTGTCCGCGACACGGTTTATATGCAGGCAGCGGCGCTGCGGCTGCTTTATATAGCGACTCGTTGCATTCTGCCTCAACCCAAATCCTCGGATCACGCATTTGAGCTAAAACGCTAACGTTAACTTGCCTTGCGTTGACTGTAGAGATGTGGGTGATGGTCATGCAGATGTGTCATGAGATTTGAAGCATTGCTGCCTTTCACAGACCCTTTTTCTGCATGTGCTGCAAACAGGATCGCCGTCTTCTATAAACTCCCTCGGCATTCTTCAAAACTCCCTCGGCATTCTTCAAATATCCAAATATCCAAATTGTCATGTTCTGAGGTAATGATTTAACCCAAGACATGCAGAATCAATACACTGGAGCAGGATGTGAAAAAATAAAGATTTATTGGGTAACTAGAACTCAGGGTGAACTGGAAATCCAGTGAATGGGTTAACGGGAGCAGCGTCTGAGGGGAGGGAAACAGAGGTGAGTCCTTGATTGATGCTGTAGTATGGTAGAGGATGAGCTTGGTAGGAGGACTTACAGACGTAGCGTGGTGGAGGATCTCTAGGGAGGGATGAGCTGGGAGAGTGAATGAGTGTTCCGGGATGATGAAGAGCGGCGAGGTTTTACAACCGGAGGGGAGGAGAGAGAGAGCCAGTAGTGCTGGGAGCAGTTAGTGCCGTGAGGAGGATGGGAACCGGGAGTGAAGTCCAGAAGTCGTATGGTCGGGTTGTAAATCCAAAAACTCACAGCGAGGATGTGATGTATGAAGAGATGACTGAGCCTGAGACAAAACGAGAACAAAAATCTGAGCCAAAGGTCGCTAGCGAAAAACACGTTTCTAAAGTACAAAGTCTAAGTTCAAAGATCGAGGTAACACTGTGGCTGGAACTCTACCAGTAAGGCGTAATCATCCGGCGGCTTAGCAGTGTCCTCCGTCCTCCTTATGAAGGCCAACCGCTGATCAGCTGATTGATCACAGCTGCTGCTCTCTCTCCTGAAATCAGAGAAACTCACAAGACAGGTGATGTCATGGTGTGTGTGGAGTGCTCACCTCCCAGCTCACAACAGTACCCCCCCCTCAACGGACACCTCCAGGCGTCCCAGCCGCAGCAGCCTCATAATCCTGAATGAGGGAAGGATCCAGGATGGCAGAGCGTGGCACCCAGGAGCGTTCCTCGGGACCGTAGCCCTCCCAGTCCACAAGGTACTGCGTACCTCGACCGCGGAGACGGGAGTCCAAGATTCTGCGAACAGTGTAGATCAAGCTCCCCTGGTGCAGGCGAGCCGGAGGAAGAGGTGCAGTTAAGGGACAGAGAGGACTGGTGACCACAGGCTTGACCAGGGAGACGTGGAACACCGGATGCACCCGTAGGGTCCGAGGGAGGTCCAGGCAGACTGTAGTGGGGGACGGAACAGCCAAAACTTTAAAGGGACCAATGAACCGGGGAGATAACTTACGGGTAGTAGCCTTCAGCGGAATGTCCCTGGACGACAACCACACAGACTGCCCTGGGACGTAGACTGGGGCCGGACGCCGCTGGCGATCAGCTATCCGCTTGTTCCTCTGTGCAGTTCGATCCAGCGCCGCCCTGGTGGTGGTCCAGGCACGACGGGCACAACGGAGGAATTGGGGAACGGAGGAGCCGGGTGCAGAATGCGTGGGAAAAAGTGAGGGTTGGAAACCAAGGGATGCTTCAAACGGGGACTGACCTGTAGCTGGCGAGATGTGGCTGTTATGAGCATACTCCACCCAGGGAAGATGGGTGCTCCAGGACGACGGGTGAATGGAGCAGATACAGCGCAGCATGGCCCCCAGCTCCTGATTCATCCGTTCACATTGGCCGTTGGTTTGAGGGTGGTGTCCAGAGGTAAGCGCCACTCTTGCCCCCAAGGCCTCTGCAAACTCCCTCCATACTTGGGACACAAACTGTGGACCCCGATCCGACAGGATCTCCTCCGGGATTCCATGGAGACGGAACACGTGCTTAATCAGGAGCTGCGCTGTGCCTGCGGATGAAGGGAGAGATTTAAGGGGCACCAGGTGGCAAGACTTAGAAAACCGGTCGACTATGGTGAGTATGGAGGTAAAACCGTGTGAGATGGGGAGACCACAGACGAAGTCCAGGGCGATGTGTGACCAGGGCCGAGAGGGAGTAGGCAGGGGCTGAAGAAGACCGGCTGGGAGGCGGTGGTCCCCCTTTTGTTGGGAGCAGGTGTGACAACCAGAAATATAGTCCTTGGTGTCTTTAAAAACGGATGGCCACCAAAAGGTGCGTTTTATAAGCGCCACGGTGCGAGCCACCCCTGGATGTAACGAGAACCTACCCGTATGCGCCCAATGTATGACCTTGCCCCTGATAGTTCAGGGAACAAACAGTTTGCCCGGGGGGCCGTTGTCTGGACCCGGGTCAGTCTTAGGGGCCTCCAGTACCTGCTCCCGGATCTCCCAGGTGACGCTCCCTACCACACAGGCGGAGGGAAGGATGGTCGATGGAGGGTTATCCCGGTCCAGAGCATATTGTCTGGAGAGTGCGTCTGGTTTGGTATTCTTTGTACCGGGTCTGTAGGAAATCTTAAAATTAAACCGGGAAAAGAAGAGAGACCATCTGTACTGGCATGGGTTCAAACGTTTGTCTTCCTTGAGGTAGATGAGGTTTTTATGGTCTGTCCAGATGATGAACGGTTGTTCTGCCCCCTCCAGCCAATGTCTCCATTCCTCAATGGCCAGTTTCACAGCCAACAGCTCTCGGTCCCCCACATCGTAATGGCTCTCGGTCGGGGTGAGGTGTCATGAGAAGAATGCACAGGGATGCAGGCGTTTATCCTCTTCAGCCACCTGGGAGAGCACAGCCCCCACTCCCGTATCCGAGGCATCCACCTCCAGAGTAAACTGACGTTGAGGGTCAGGCCGGTGTAGGATGGGCGCGTCGGCAAATCTCTTCAGAACCTGAAAAGCGGATTCAGCTTCTGGGGACCAAACAAAAACTCTGTTAATCGAGGTCAGCTGGGTCAGTGGTGCAGCGATCTGACTGAAGTTACGAATGAACCTCCGATAAAAATTAGCAAACCCCAGAAACCTCTGAAGCTGCTTTCTCGTCGTCGGAGTTGGCCACTCGGTCACCGCCTGCACCTTGTCAGGATCCGCCCTCAACCTACCACCCTCAATGACAACCCCCAAAAACTTGACGGTTGGGACGTGGAATTCGCACTTCTCTGCTTTTACGTATAGTCTGTTTTCGAGATCGAGAAGGCGCTGGAGAACTGCTCTCACATGAAGGACGTGTTGCTCCGGGGTCTTAAAAAAATCAGAATGTCATCTAAGTAAACTGTGACAAAGCAGTTAAGGAAATCACCCAGCACGGAGTTAACCAATGACTGGAAGACAGCAGGGGCGTTAGTAAGTCCAAAGGGCATCACCAAATACTCGAAGTGACCCACTGGTGTTTTGAACGCCGTCTTCCATTCATCCCCCTCCTTAACCCGAACCAGGTGGTAAGCGTTCCGGAGGTCCAGTCGGGTGAAGATGATGGAGTCCTGTACTGGTTCGAACGTGGAGGAAAGTAGAGGCAGAGGATATTTGTTTTTAACCGTGATCTGGTTCAAACCTCTATAGTCAATGCAGGGCCTGAGGGAGCCGTCTTTCTTAGGCACGAAAAAGAAGCCGGCTCCCAGAGGGGAGGATGACGGTCGAATGGTGCCGGCTGCAAGACAGTCCTGGATGTACTCCTCCATGCTCTCTCTCTCCGGTTTGGACAGTTGGTACAAACGAATGGTAGGCAGAGGGGCTCCGGGTAATAGATCTATGGCACAGTCAAACGGTCTGTGTGGGGGTAATGAAGATGCACGATCTTTACTAAAAACGTGTTTCAGATCATGGTAAACTTGTGGTACCGTAGCCAGATCGATGTTCTCTGCAGGGGGATTGACAGGTCCACGGCTAGGCAGAACTTCGGAGTGCAGACACAACTGTGAACACTCTGGGCCCCATCCAATGATCTTGTTCTCCCTCCAGTCGAGAATGGGGTTGTGGCGGACAAGCCATGAATGTCCTAGCACCAGTGGAGACTGAGGGGAAGGGAACACATAGAAAGTGAGAGTTTCCACATGGTTACCTGAAACCTGAAGGCGGAGAGGAACCGTCTGGAGAGTTATGGATGAGAGATTGTGGTTATCCAGGGAAGAGACAGAGCGAGGCGTAGCGAGCTTAGTTGTGGGAATTCCCCATTCAGTCACCAGTCGAGGGTCCAATAACGATTGCTCACACCCAGAATCCACTAAGGCTTCAAGAGGAATCTGCTTAGATTGATAAAACAAAGAGCATGGCAAAGAACACCGGGTCACAGTAGAAATCAGGTTACCGCCCACCACTAGACCCGGTTTTACCGGTGGCATGCCCCTTTTACCAGAGAGGGACAGTTGTTCACGAAATGTCCCGCTATTCCACAATATAAACAAAGTCCCATCTTGCGTCGGTGCTCTTTTTCTTCCTGAGAGAGTTTGGCTCTGCCCATTTGCATGGGTTCGTCCTTGGGTAGGGGTTTGGGTGTGGAACGCCCCCTGGCCCCGGAGAAATGATCTGGAACAGGGGGAGGGGTCGCCAACTCCATTCTTCTCATCTCGCGGTGACGCTTGTCTACTATTGACATGGCCAGCCTGATTAATTCATCCAACGATTTGGGTTCGGGGCAAAGAGCCAGCTGATTCCTGATCCTGTCATTCAGGGCCTCAGTGAACACCCCGATAAGGGCATCCTCATCCCAAGTCGTGCGTGCTGCTAAGATTCGAAAATCCACAGCCAGGTCTGCCACAGATCGTCTGCCTTGGGAGAGATTCATCAGTTTCCTCCTGATGTCAGAAACAGATTCCACACTGCCAAACGTCTGGGTGAATTCTGCCACAAAGTCATAAAATGGTCCATGTAAAAACGAATCATTGTGGCTCTTGGCCTCAGCCCATCTTAAGGCTCTGCCCCGTAAAAGTCCACAACATAGGAGATCTTGGCTGAATCAGATCCAAAAGCAGAGGGGCTACGTTCAAATGCCAATCTGCATTGAAGCAGGAAACTGTGACACTCCTCAAACTCACCTCCGAAGGTGGTTGTCGCCGGTGACGGGGCAACGCAGAAATGAGTCTCCTCTGAGGAGTTTGTAGCTTCAGCTCCATGAATGCTTGTAGCAGTGGTTGGATTTAACTGAATCCGAGGAGGACGTGGAGGGACAAGTCGTAGAAATGGATTCATGCAGTTGCCGAACCATGGTCTCCAACTGCTGACAACGTTGATTGGATAAGGTTAACTGCTCCATGAGTCTCGGGAGGATTTGTTCCTGCTGGGCTAATCTGTGAGAAAGAGAGGTGAGTACTGATTCTGCTGGGTTAGCGTCTTGGCTGGATGATTCTGTCATGTTCTAGGGCTGTAGCGAAGCTTCGATGACGTCGACGGCTCGATTCTAAAAATTCGTCGACGTCAGATCCGGTAGTCGACGCAACCCACTTGTTGCATCCCCAGGAGTTTGTAAATAGAGGTGGAATCTGCCTGTTTTTCCTCTAGTTCGCCCTCTTCTCCGCCTTCACTAACATCTCAGCCAAATACCGAAGACCCGGAACAAAGTCCATCCGCTACTAGGTTCCTTTCCTGTTTTGCCCGCCTTCGTTTCCCGGCAACGGACAACAACTTCCGGGGTCAAATGCGCTGCTCCGTCTCTATAGCAGATGTAGAAAATCACCGGGAGCGTTTCTCCCTTCATAAAGGAGCTTCTTTCAGACATTAGGAGAGCTGTTTTGGTGGTAGCAGTCTCTCCTCCGAGCTGGTCTGTTTGCTGCTGGGTGTTTTTGGTTTATTTAAACTTGGCAACTTAACGTTGGTAAAGCTACTGTTAGCATTTTCGCTAACAGCTTCTTGCGTTTGAATAAGCTGTTACGTTTTGGTTTAGAGTTCATCTTTTTTCAATCCAATCCAATCCAATTTTATTTATAAAGCGCATTCACATGGCATTACAACCAAACAAGGCGCTGTACACTAGAAATGTTGGTTAATTAAACAAGCGATATTTAAACATGTTGAACACATATAAAAAATAATAATTTGTGGTACAAATTAATAAATGTCTAAATGTAATAAAATCTCCCTTTTGTTACATTTAGAGTGTTTTGGGTTTTCGGTTTAGTTTAAAATATCACCTTGAGGTTGGTTTAACCGCCCAGTTTAGAGTTTGGAACTTTGGAGATTCTTATTTTGGTCCAGAACCCTGTAATCTTTGCACAGTGGGACATCCCTAGTTATTTGTACTTTTGTTTTAATTCCCCACAGGCAGAATTAGTTTTATTACTCCCAACCTGTGGATGGAAAGATTTGGTTTTTTGTAGTTGTAAATAAACCCGATCATCATTTTAACTTTTAAATCCCACATTATTGTCCCTTCCTTTTTGCACATGAGCCAAACTCCCCAGGAAGAGTCGTAACACCACTCGCCTCACGCACATAAGTGACCAAGACGAAGCAGCATGGAGACACTCCGTCTCCAACCACCTCTCAGGCAGCAGCCTGCACTCCCAAGTTCTACACGTCACCAGAACATAACCAACCAACACAATAAAAGCAGTGTTATACAAAATGGGAGGCCTGTAGTGTTTATTCTCTTACAGTAACAATTAATCAACTTTTTGGAGGAATTTATTAGAGATTTTTTGGTTTTTATTAACTGTGCAATAGAAAAATAATCATTAGATTAATTGTATAAATAGTCATTAGAATAGTCGACTATTCGATAAAATAATCGTCAGAATAATCGTTTTAAAAATAATCGTTTACCCCCAGCCCTATCATGTTCTGAGGTAATGATTTAACCCAAGACATGCAGAATCAATACACTGGAGCAGGATGTGAAAAAATAAAGATTTATTGGGTAACTAGAACTCAGGGTGAACTGGAAATCCAGTGAATGGGTTAACGGGAGCAGCGTCTGAGGGGAGGGAAACAGAGGTGAGTCCTTGATTGATACTGTAGTACGGTAGGGGATGAGCTTGGTTGGAGGACTTACAGACGTAGCGTGGTGGAGGATCTCCAGGGAGGGGTGAGCTGGGAGAGTGAATGAGTGTTCCGGGATGATGAAGAGCGGCGAGGTTTTACAACCGGAGGGGAGGAGAGAGAGAGAGAGCCAGTAGTGCTGGGAGCAGTTAGTGCCGTGAGGAGGACGGGAACCGGGAGTGAAGTCCAGAAGTCGTATGGTCGGGTTGTAAATCCAAAAACTCACAGCGAGGATGTGATGTATGAAGAGATGACTGAGCCTGAGACAAAACGAGAACAAACATCTGAGCCAAAGGTCGCTAGCGAAAAGTTCAAAGATCGAGGTAACACTGTGGTTGGAACTCTACTAGTAAGGCGTAATCATCCGGTGGCTTAGCAGTGTCCTCCGTCCTCCTTATGAAGGCCAACCGCTGATCAGCTGATTGATCACAGCTGCTGCTCTCTGTCATGAAATCAGAAAACTCACAAGACAGGTGATGTCATGGTGTGTGTGGAGTGCTCACCTCCCAGCTCACAACACAAATATGCCCGTACTTCCGACTTTGTCTTCTTTGAGGGATAAAAATGTCCTCCTGAGCGCTGCCGTCTCCTCCTTTGGCCATTATTTCAGCTTTAGCTTCAAGAAAGTTTTGCTTGTAAACAACGAAGCGCGCAACTTCAGCAGATGATACAGTGGCTGGTAAGGGTCACCGCGCCTACACCGCAGCCACGGTAAACCCACCAAGATAATATAGTTTTTTAAAAAAACAAGACGGTTATTATTATTGTCAACTTTTTTTTTTTTACCGGGGTTTACCGCTACACTGGTTACAGTGACAACCCTACGCGGCTGATCGGTCTGCTTTGATCTATTTTGAAAACTCCGATCAATACCGATAGGGGCGCTATCGGCCGATTACGATCAAATGCCGATCCATCGGTGCATCCCTAGTTACAACCACATTTCTGCCCCTGATCTGAGTCCAAGTTGTTTGATTTTTGAATATCTTCCAATACTGAGTCCTGTTCTGATACCAGGTGGTGATGCAACGCATTGTAAAAGAAGAAAGAAGTCGTCCTTCTGTCTGTATTTGTCATTTTGTTATTTTAGCCTGAAAAGGTCACTCATTCAGGAAGTACATTTAACAGGAATCAAGATAATTTATTGCTATTGCACAGGTGTACAACCAAATATATTTTGCACCTACTATAGACAGCTCTAGTAAGAGGTAGTAAAATAAATGTAAAATAAATGCAACTACAGAGATTTATCCAGTGTGATCTACAGCTATGTTAGCTGAGATCTTTTTCCTGTCAGTAGAAAATTCTTGATCCCATTCCATGTTCTCACTGAACTTAACACTAAACATGAGAGCTCTGCTACCAACCTAACAACAACACCCTTTACACAAAGGCACCATCATCACATACGTGGCAGGAGTCTCAGAGAAACTTAGAAGAATCTTCTCCAAACACAACATTCTGGTAAACTTTAAACCCAACAGCACCCTCAGACAGAAACTGGTTCATCCAGAAGACAAAACACCCAAACAGAAGCTCAGTGGGGTCATTTATGCAGTCCAGTGTAGTGAGGACTGTCCAGATGTTTACATTAGAGAAACTAAACAACAATTACACAAGAACATAACACAACACAGGAGAGCCGCCTCTTCAGGTCAAAACTGCAGTCCACCTTCACCTGAAGGACAAGGGACACGCCTTTGAAGATGACAAAGTCCACATTCTGGACAGAGAAGATAGATGGGGAGAGGAGTAAAATGTGGAAACCCCACTTTAAATAGGGGAGGGGCTTAGATTTCACCTTTCCAGTACCAATAATGCAGCTTTGAATTTCATTCAGTTTCAGTCTAGGTCACTCCTTCCTGCATCTAATCAACACGATGACTCACCATCAATAGAGGCTAACGACTCATCAGGAGATGGAGAGGTGGGGTTCTCAGAGTAGTTTCTGCTCTTTAAATAACAACAGACAGCTACAGCTTATGAGCTTGACTCTCCCATATTCCAGTTAGAACTGACAAAGCTCCTGAGAGGAGAAGTGAAATGTTTTAAAGAAACCAAAGAAGTCCAGTTACCTTCATTTGAACCCTTTGGAGTAATAGTCAATAATAAAAAAAAACATAATAAAGTAATAAAACGTATATAATTATGCTCACATTCACTTTTACCATCTCTTTGTGGGAGGTGGAAAATTTATCACGGTTAACCCTCTTATGACCATAAATATAACTGGTATTTTTTTTTGTTTCATGGCTTTAAAATTGAAATAAAATTGTAAAATGTTTGTAACTCTGCTCCTTTTTCCAGAACAACCTCTGCTTTCAGTGTCTGGTTTGTATTTAGTGTTTATTAAAGTCTGTAAAACTGTAGCTTAAATGAAAAAAATAAACTGATTTGAATTTTCTTTACATTTATTACTAAACAGGAACTTCAAAATGACTTGAGCAAACTATGTCAAAAGAACTACCGGTGTTTAAACTCAGAACTGTGTTGCAAACACTCTGAAAACAGTATGACCCCTGACCTCATGTTAACCAGTTTAATGACTGCAGCCTGTCTGTGACCACAGGTCTATGCTCTGGTCCAGATAACGGGATACAGTAAAATAAATACTAGGTATCATAAAATAACACTCATAGGCTACTTCACAGCTGTAGCTACATTTCTACCAGCATTATGGAGATCAATAAGACAAATAAATGGTTAAATGTAAACATTTCATTACAAAAAGTCAACTAATAAAATTCTGAACTGATAAAAATATATTTTCAGCTAAATAAATATTTATTGTAAGTATAAATAATGCTGGAATGAAGCTGAATCATTTAGTAAACAGTTGAGTGTTCAAATAAAAACCAGTGTGACTTTAATCTGTCCCTCCTCATGTCACCATCTACAGAAACAGCCTTCTGGGACACCTGACCAACCAGGTGGATTTATTTGTGACGTTTCCATAACTTTATAAAAGCTGCTGATGAAGATGATCAGACTGTCTCCTCCCTTTGGTTCTCTGCTCTCCTGTCGCGTTCGCTCCGTTTCTTTCTGTGATTCTGCAAAGCTGGTTTCCTTCTAATAGCGATTTTTGGAGTAATATGAATTACATCATGTAATACCTCGTTGGAAAGCTCGTTTTATGTACTTTTAGAAACCGTTTGAATTATTTTTACTCAGAGAATCTAGAGTGAGAAACGTCCGTGATTCTTTGTTGTGAGTTTCTTCAACACTTAAGGAGAAGTCTCTCTCCTATCAGCTACATAAAAAAGAATCCTGGTGACATTTGTTCATAACTTTTCTTTGTCATTCATGTAATCTAAAATGTAAACAGTTTCTCCATTAACTGTTCAGCTGCTCGGATGATTGAGTCTGGACATCTCCTATTTCTTTTCGAGGTTTCTTTCTCATCAGATGCAAACTGACACCATGACCAGCAGCTTTTACAGCAAACATTGGCACATAAACGGATCCGCTGATGATCAAATGCACCTGAGTTTAGATGTCACCCGCCTTTATTGCCAATAAAACAAAAAGAAGAAAAAAATGGTGGGGAATGAGGAGGCGGCCGGCCGAGCAGCATAAAGACACCACAGCGTTGTCTCTTTTTTTTTGTTTTAGTCTAGCTAAACTACAGGACAAATCACGTTCTGTTTCAACTCATAGGACGATTCGGTTTTTTTATAGGAAGGTTGGCAACCCTAAAAATTAACTGTCAGTAACATCATAGCACCCGGCCAACAGTAGAAACTCCGTATAATAAGCAGTAAGATGAGTTATTGTAACTGACTTTAAAAAGTGAGCAAGCAGGACGATGACAATAAACTACACCTGAACTTGGTTTATATTTGACCCAGATAACTTCTTACCTGAAATTCAGTTCTGCCACTTGGACAGCTCGGGTTTCTCCTCCTCCTCCTCCCTCTTTTCTTCTCCAACTGTCGCTGGGCTGAGGCTCCATCACTTCCTAAATTGATATTACTTGAACCTTCACTACCAAACAACTGTGAGATTTTAACACATTTGCCAGCATCAGCCTGAAGGGCCAGTTTCTTTTTTAGTCAAATTTTCTCCGCTCCTCTCCGTTTTTTGTTCTCCAATTTGTTAAGCTCGTCTGTCTGTTTACTGAGACTCAAACAACTGGCAGGTGCATCAGACCTCTGGCTATTGGTCCAGCCCAGAGTGTATTATGACCAATTGGCCAATCCACCAACTTTTACGAGGCGTCGCGTGGGGCGGCGCGGACAAGTTGTCCGCAACAACTAGAGGCCAGGAAAAAAATAAATAAAATACAGACACCGGCCCATAAAAGATGAAAGGGTCGGCCCAGCGGGCAGTTGCCCGCTATGCCCTATGGCCAGTCCAGCGCTGGTGGAGGCACGTTGCTCAAAGCTCTCAGTGTAAAACATTGAGCCAATGATCCCATTGGCCACACAGACCCAATAACACTATGAAAACTGAGAAAAGTGACAGATCGATTAAACTGAAAGTTATACTAGAGTATGTATATGTTTAGTGTATTTGTAAAGTAAATGTATTTAATTTTTATTATTAAAATGAAACAAATATTTCAAGAATATATTTTTAGATTTTGTGTATCTTTTCATTCAGTAGGACTTAGATGAAGTTATTAAATATTACAGTTATTCTCTAGTAGCCTACAAACATTTCTATGATTCAATAAAGAGATTTCAGTCATACTTGACTTGTGAAAGCTGATTTGAAGTTTGTTATTTTTTTTAGCCATATTTAGAAGGAAAATTTCAAATATATTAAAATCAATATGGAACTATTTGGATTTTAGTAGTTTTCATTAGGGCCCGACCGATATGCTTTTTTTCGGACCGATACCGATATAAAACTTTTAACAAAGGTCGATAGCCGATATAATGGCAGATAAATCTCCCTCACAAAAAAATAAATACAAATGTTCTTAAGATTAAACCCTTCATTCTCTGCCTTTTTGATGCTAACTTATTTCTATATTACACACCAAAGAACTGTCTCAATAACTCACTAGGGTTTCCAAGTAATGCAAATAAGATTTATTTTGCAATCTCAAAAGCAACAGAACACACAAACTACTACTGAAGATGAGCAGATGCTGCAGATGACATCACCGGATGGATCTTTAGTGAAGTAGGCCCACACCTTACTACGACCCTCTTTTTCCATCTGTAATAAAATAATCAGCATAAAAGTACAGTTATATATCTGTTGATACCAAGACAAAGTAAAATACATTAAATGTGGCATTTTTATACTTAAAAGATTGAAAAATTATCATGTAAATAAATGATATCAGACATTGTGGCTCAAAACCAATGGCTCTGTTTTTGTTTGGTTCCCCGGCTTTCTCATTTAGTATTTAAGTCTTTATTCCTTCCACTGAATTTTCTACTCTGTTTGTTGTCAGGTTTTTTTCTAGTTATTCTTCTTTCCCTTTTAGGATTCTTTCTTCTTTAAAAATATTTTCATTTATAGTTCCTCCTATGTTCCCCTGTTGTACTCTGCTCCCCCTCACAGCTCCTCCTCATAACTAGTCCTCTGTCATCTCTCACTCCTCAGTGCATACGGTTCAGTTTCAGTCATACTCTGCTGGTTTCAGCGTCCTAGCTACCTGATTTTATTTCTGTCACCTGATTTTTGGCATTAAAATACTTTTGAGTTTTACACTTTTGTGTTTTGATCCTTTCCAAAGCAGACAGTATTAGGGAAATAAAAATAAGATATGTTAAATGACTAGTATGTGGCAATGTATAAGCCTTATGTAAAATATAAGGCTGAAAAATGCAATAGATTTATTCTGTTGTAGAGAGGGATGTTTATTTTCTCGTATTATCGCCCCTACTCCTCTCCCAGCTATTTTTTCGCAAGCCGCGGGTGAACCGCGTGAGTTTGAAAAGACTGCTGAAGAAGAGTGGAGCAAATTGTCTGAGAATATTCCAGAATGTCTACCAGAAAAAGGCCAATGTTACTTACTTATTGGCTGTGTCTCAATTCAGGGTCTGCATCCTTCGAAGGACCCAGCCCACCCGGCCGACGTGGGCTGGGTCCTCCGTCGGCCGGGTAGACCGGATGTTAACGGCTGTGAATTGGGACAGGCCTAGCCTTCATGAACTCCCTCGGCGAACGTTCCGTCGCCTAGCCACCGTGGAACCGCTGGGCAGAAGGGAGAAGGAACTTTAAACAATGGAGTTCGACGTTTTATTTAGCTTTTTAACCCCCAGAAACCCAAATTTAGAAAACTGCAAAATCTTTTTTTAACCTTTCACATGTTGTTCTAGGAGGCCAGATAAACGGGCCTATTTACACATTTTAACAGCCAATAGTGTTGCAGAACTGAACAATAGGACCTATTAGCAATGTAAATGTGGTTTTAAAAAGAAAAGAAATGGGGAAGGTTTATTTTTGTGGACTTAAATCTGATGTTGTAATATTACAACCGTGGGTCTCTGGGGGTTAATCATTTCCTTGACTGTTGGAGAGCTAATTCAGAGAAAATACTTTAGACAAGCTGAGCCTGAGCAAAGATGTGATAATAGTTTTTAATACTTTCTAAGGGTCTTAATTTGACCAAAACTGATTTATCACCTTTTAAGACTTTTCAAGACCCATTGGGATACCCTGTAGTAAACAATTCTCATTTGTAAACAAAAATAAAATTCAAGAGTTCAATGCAGAACTGATTTTATTTAGATATTTCTTTTATACGTACATGTTTAATCTTCCTTAACCATTTTTTTCTAGCAAAGTAAAAAGCTGTCAAATTTCGTCCTTCTCTCCTGGGCCCTCTGCAGCCTCATGTCCTCCCAGATCAGCTCAAGAAGCTGGTCATCGCTGGCACCTTCCCCTGGATGCCCATTTTCTCCAGAATAGTCCTAACAAACATGTAAGAAAAACAACAGGAAGAGAGAATATAGAGAAAAGAGGACAACGGGTTATTCCTTTCATGTTTTTGCAGAAAAAATAAACTCAAACGAGTTTTTAAAATATGAGAAGTTATTGTACCTCCATGCCACAGCCGCCGAATACTTTGCTCCGGTGATCATGTGGTCCATCTCCGCCCTAAGCTTAATAAATTCCCTGGTTTTCTCTTTTGTTCCTAAAATACAAACTTCTATTAAAATCAGGGGGAAACGTAGCGGGAGAAGTACGACACCGAGCGGCCGAACATACGAGCCGAGACCGCAATACAAGCACTTTTACTGCAACATTTCTAACTAAAATAACGTTCACGTATCACAAAAAGTCCTTAACCTAACAGTTTTCAAGTTTCTACTTACATTTATATGCACAATCCTCTCCGACAGCTCCCGCTTCACTGTCCGCCATTGTTTTTAAGTTTTTCTGCCGGCCGGCCCGCAAGGCATCTTGGGAAATGCTACCTATTGAAGGATACACCCGACCCATCCTTCATTCAGGCGAAAAGAAGGCCGCATTCGTCGACCGCATTTGAAGGAGTCTTCGAATTGGGACAGGCCTAGTCGCGGCGCTGTGACGTAACCGGCCGACGAATCCGGCCGACGTAGGATGCAGACCCTGAATTGAGACATAGCCATTGTCCTGCATGACTAAAGGGGAAGCAGCGTGAGCTCTGCCTAGAGCGTAATGCTGCGGCAGTTTTTATTTTATTTTTTCAGGTTAACTTTTCAATACGAGGCCACGAGCCACACAATAAACTTCGGAAGCATGTTGAGGGGAAACATACTTTTATCATTGCTTATTTTACCATTCAACTTACCACTGACACAACAAATACAGTATGCTTAAAACTGAAGACTTAACTCCTACTTCCTCATCACCGTCTCGTCTCTGCTTGACTCTGCTGCTCCGCTGCATGTGTGCTGTGACGGTGGCTCCACCCCACGAGGAGTGGAGCCCACAACATGAGTTCATAAAGCTGGCGCCTTCTGCTGGATAGGTAGCGCTATATCGGCCGTCTTTTTGGCCAATAGCCGATAGAGTTAATGACCCCTATATCGGCCGATAATATCGGCTGGCCGATATATCGGTCGGGCCCAAGTTTTCATGTTATGTGATTCAATAAAATTTTAATTTGACATTTTATGTTCTCTCTCTTTGTTGTAAAAAAGTTAGATATGTTTTAGTGCTTAAAATTAATGCTTTGCATCCGTTCACACCTGTAGCTGTTGGTCAGCTAATAGCCATGTAATTTCAGGACATGTTGCTTCAGCTATTAACGATCTACTTTTACATCTTTATTCTGAATTGCTTATTCCGTTTTAGGCCAGTCTTATTATTGAAATGAAAACAAAAAGAAAGGATGCTTATGGAGAAATACAAAATTGGCAAGATATTATTGATGATCAATATCCTCCAGCTCCGTTCTAATGACAATATCCCATCTATGTGTGTGTTGCTGTCCAACTGTCAGCAGACCAGGTCAGTTGAAATGGCAGAGAAATGAAAAACAGCAGACATCAGGTCGTTTTTTTAATGCTCCAGAACGTCAAGTAGAAACTTGCATTTTGATAAAGACATCTATAAGAAAGAAATTAAATGCCTATGAAACTGTTTCTAAATGGTTTCATTTAGGGATGCTCCTATCAGGTTTTAATCTGCCGATCACCGATACCGATCAGCCAAGAGGCCGATCATGGCTGATCAGCCGATTACCGATACCAATTACATAGATTGGCTGTAAATTGTTCATTTAGCTATGGTGAGTTCTAATGCATGTGTTACATATTAATTCAGAAAAAACATGGTTTTACTTCACGTCAAATTATGTAATATCAGTAACAATTTATAAGAAATTGAAAACATTAAGGCTCTCTTTAGGCTACAAATAGTGCAAAAAAAGTCAATATCTCACATCACCGCCTAAATCAAATTAAGTAACCAAGGATTCATTCAGATTCAAATGGAGCATGTATTCTATTAACTATAACTTAAAAAATCAAAAATACCTGAGGCCATGAATTATCAAACTCTGTTTATTGTTATACCAAAAATGAAAGTGCTTACCATTCTTATAATGTATAAAATAAGCATGACTCTTTTTCTCAAGGTAAATAAAATGGCACATTTGTCACTTATAACGTATAAAATAAATATGACTCTGTTTCTCAAGGTACCGGTAAAAAAAAAATAGCACATTTGTCACTTTCTTATAAAGTATAAAATAAATATGACTGTTTCACAAGGTAAATAATGTAGCCCATTTGTCACTCGAACAACATACATATGGTCTTAAAGACCCTGAAACAGAAAACTGGCACAACTTAAAGTGCAACTGCTTTAAACAGGGAAACGTGTTAAACAGCATTTGTGTATGCTAAATATTTATGACGTGTTTGACTTGTTGAGAAGCATCATGGGAAGATTCTTTTTAATAAAGAGGAGCATCTCTGCTTTTTCAGTCATGAGTCTATTCCTGTGTTCATCTACAATGTTGGATGCAGCACTGAATAATCGCTCACTCTCTACTTTTGTGCAGGGTGCAGACAGGTAGGCTCGAGCTACTTTAGCAAGGTCTGGAAATCTCTCCTTATTAGTTTTCCAGAATGCCAAAGGTGATGCACTCCGAGGGATTGGTGGCTCTGAGAGATAGACAATCATCTCTGATGGTGCTGGTCCTGCTGGAGTGTCAGTGTGAGCCTGCCGTGGGGTTTCTTCTGCCAGGATTTCACCGAACATGGAAGAAAAGGATCCTGGTCGTGACACTTTCTCTGCTCTGCTGGTGGTCCTGTGTTGCTGGCTTCAGCTTCTTGATTTGGGTCCCTCTGAGAGGCCTTTGTGATCAGACGAAGAAGCTGTCTGTGTGTCTCGATCTTGACTGCGTCTTCAGAGTAGAATTTGTCTTTGTATCTAGAATAGGGGTGGGGGGACATCACATTCATTTCTTATTAAACTTGTAGTTTCTGGCAACTTGAAAACAAAATAATTAACTATGGATAAGTAAATGCTTACATTTCAGCATTATTTATTTTATAAATTTCTCACCTTGGGTCCATGATGGTGGCCAAACTGTAGAGAGGTTCCTTTTCGATATCAGCAAATCTTTTGGAGACAGCTTCCAGCAATGTGGCCTTAGTTGTCTTCACACCATGATCTGCTGCAGCATCTTTGGCAAGTAGGCGCTTTAAAACCAGCACAGAGGGTATGACATCAGCAGCAGATGCAGTTGATGAGCATATTTCTTTAGTCAGCTCTTCAAAGGGTTCCAGGAGTAGTGTTGTGCTTTCAATCAGGTCCCACTGGGAAGATGTAAAGGTAGCAGGTAGCTCAAAGTCAGCAGCATAAACGCCCAAAGCTCGTTTTTGCTCCAAGAGGCTGCGGAGCATATAATAGGTGCTGTTCCACCTCGTGCTGACATCTTGCTGCAGTCTTTTGGTGGGCTGTCCCAGTTGTTTTTGTACACTCTGAAGTCTTGCATATGCTAATGGAGAGTGCCTGAAGTGTCCCACAATGTGTCTCCCTTTGGCAATACTGTCACTTATGCTGTGCTGTGACAGCACAGCATCATGGATGGCCAGCTGCAGGGTGTGTGCCATACACCCCAAACTTGGTAACCCAGCATCTGCCATAGCTTTTGTCATGTTTCTGGCATTGTCTCTTAGTATCACATGTACCCTATCTTTTGGAATATGCCATGTTTGAAACATTTGTTCAAATGCAGCTGCTAAAGCTAGTGCAGTATGGGAACCGGAAAACTCCTGGGCATGCAGAACAGCTCTTTGAAGTTGAAAGTCTGCATCTATCCAGTGAGCTGTTAAGCTCAGCATTGACACAGGACTGACATCTGAGCTCCAAATGTCACTTGTGAAACTCACAGAGGATGAGACGCTTTCTTTAAGGAGTCCCTCGATGAAAGAATACACTGTCTGGTGGAGCTCTGGAAGGGCTACGTCGGCAAAATATTTACGTCCCGGTAGAATGTAGCGAGGTTCCAAGTGGGTTAGTAGTCGGCGGAATCCGGCGTCTTCCACAACTGAAAAAGGCTGGTCGTCTAGTCCAATAAACTCGATGATTTTTCGGGTAATTTGCTTAGCCTTTTGACTGTCACGCTCATATGGGCGAGTGTTTCCAAGCGTCGGCTGCGTTAGCTGCCGTCTGACTGTGGCTGCATTAGCATTAGCTGGCTTCTTTTCAATGTCTGCGGTGAGCCTCAAAAACTCACCATGCTCCGCCAAGTGTTTCGTCTTTAAATGTCGGATCAAATTCGTTGTGTTGAATTTTTTTGAAGTGCTTCCTCCGCGGGGTATGTTTTCGTTGCAAGTGTTGCAAGACGCAAACTTAATATCACTCTCGCACACCGAAAAGAAGTTCCACACGGCAGACATGTTTGTCTTTGCCGGTTTGCCGCCACGCGCATGCACACTAAGTAGGGAGAAGCGGAAGGGTGAACTACCGGCCGGGAAGAGTAAATGCCAGATCGGAAATGAAAGGCAGTGATCGGCGATCACAGATCACACACTTTTGCAGGAAAATCGGCCGATAATTATCTGTGGCCGATCAATCGGAGCACCCCTAGTTTCATTAGGCAAAGTCCAGTCACTTGAGCACAGGCAGCCAGAGCCTGTCAGACACAGGCACAGAGTCACAGGTCAGTCTCTTATAAGAACATACAGTGTTGTATGTAGAGAGCATTTTTTTCATGTCCCCCCCAAAAATTACTCTCTGAAGTTTTACTGTTTATTGTCCCCCCCAAAATTGAAATGGGATTTCCGCCCTTGGTTACAGCATAAGTTACTGAGTTTAAAATTAGAAAGGTAGCAGTGGATATAATGCTTTTTGGTTTACATGTTTCAATAGCATTAAGATAAACGAGTGTTTACGATCTTGACAGGGTTTCCTCCAGTGCTTATTAGGCCAGGTTTTCCTCCCCCCACCAGGCTAAGCATCACTTATTCATGTAAAATTTATTTATTTTATCATGTCTGACTTTAACCGCATCTAATACTGTATTACGGCGTGAGCACAACAGCGACAACTTAAGATAGATGTGTGAGCAGCCTGAGAGGTCGGGTGTTTCATCTGAACCCTTAAAACCTCCAGCAGGCTACGCTGCACTATTGACGTGTCAGCGCGCGGCGCTAAATGTAGTCTCCAAATAATAAATAAGAGGTGCATTCATCTGTGTATCTCCTTTGATCCGCATTAGTGATATTCTTAGCACCAGAACAGTGAAGCAAAGAAACAGATTTCTGAGTTTGTTAGTAATTTTATGTTAGTAATTTTATTTATTAGGTGCATCTAACCTGTTCTATTTTTCTCTGAAATAAGATCAAATTAGTGCTTCTATGGGTTGTCTCCACTCTGCACTAGAAATTTTTACTTTAGTTAGAGACGTGTCATAATTTCTCCCCAAGCCCCCCCCCGGCCGGCCCCACCGCCACAGCTGGAAAAATTCCTAGGGGAAACACTGCAGCCTTAAGCGTGGAATTGTTATGATAATGCTTCTTGTTTAATGTTGATTGCATTCCAGGTGAAACAATGATAGGAGTAATTCGCTTACTTTCCCATTCAAACGTCTTCACCCCACAGCGGTCAATAACCTGTTTGCCCTTACGTAATAGTGCCTGACACCAACAATGACATCACTACCTTTATTCCGACCAGTAATAATGACACGCCCACATATCAATTAAAACATCAAGACCAAAGAAAAGGAAACAACATATTTGGCTCCTACACACTGGCCCCTAATTGTTATTGTCAATAACAATTTAAACTAAATAGAGTAGGACCAACCATAATGATCAAGGTCAATTTATACTCCATTAACAAGGCAAAGTTTTGTCACTGGTCTATCCAAAACATTGGTTTTTGTTTGCAACCTGTCTGAACGTACCAATCCATTCTTATCTGGAAAGGTTTTCAGAACTCTCCCAAGTGGCCAAGAGCCATGTGGAGCGGAAGGATCCATAATCACAACCACCTCTCCAGGGACCAAACTCCTTCTTCTTGCGTTCCATTTTTGTCTCTCTTGGAGTAAAGGTAAGTATTCATAGATCCATCTTTTTCAAAAAAAATGTCAGCAAGATACTGTACTTGCTTCCAACATCTTCCCATGTATTGATCTTTAGGTTCAAACACGCCTGGTGGAAAAGCAGGTTTACGCTTTAAAAGAAGAAGATGATTAGGTGTTAGAGGTTCAAGATCGTTGGGATTGTCTGAGAGTTTTGTGATTGGTCGATCATTCAAAATGGCTTCTACTTCACAAAATGTATGAAGTCCATCATCATCCAACCGTTGTTGATGTAGTACTGAGTTGAGAACCTTTCTCACTGAACGGATCATGCTTTCCCACACACCACCATGATGTGAGCCTGTTGGTGGGTTAAAACTCCAATGTACCTCAATCTGTGACAAAGCTCCTTGAATCTTGTCCTGATCCAATGCTGCCAAGGCTTCCTTCAGTTCTCTTTGTGCACCAACAAAGTTGGTGCCATTTTCGGATGTCAAATGTGTCACCTGTCTTCTTCTGCTGATAAAACGCCTTATAGCATTTATACATGCATTAGTGTCTAATGAGGCAGCAACTTCCAGATGAACGGCTCTACTGGACATACAGGTGAAGATAACACCATACCTCTTGCATGTAGATCTTCCTCTTTACTTCAAAAGGTCCAAAGTAATCCACTCCTGTGTTGGTGAATAGTGGCAAATCAGGAAGAATCCTAATTTTTGGCAAATCAGCCATTTTTTGTTCCATTGTTCTTCCATTATAACGGCTGCAGAAACTACATGCACCAGTGATCTTTCTTACTGCTGAATTTCCATTGGTAATCCAAAATCTTTTTCTCACCTTTGACAGTGTATGAGTCCGTCTACTGTAGGGCTGGGCAATATGATGATTTTAGACCGTTTTACGATCTACACATCTGACGGTCTGTCATTTTTGAGAGACCTTTTTATCACGATTCACAGCTCTGCTGTTGAATTTCTGCCTCTGAATGAAAAGGGAACTTACCTCAGGCGAATGACACGCCTTTGTTTGACCCTTACCCGATCAGAGTGAGTCATAGTAATATATTATTAGTGCCCCACTTGTTTTCACCTGTGTGTGAACAAACATGGCTTCGGCCGCGGCTGAGAGTGACAACAAGGTTTTCGTTCCGAAGAGGAACGCCTCGTCCATTATATGGAACTGGTTTGGTTTTTTACCAGATGACAAAGAGCAGCGAAGCATCATTTGCAAGGAGAGCATAAAGGCAAGTGATGGCAACACCACAAACTTGTTTAATCACTTGAAAAGAAAGCATCCCAAACAATACAATGAGAGCCAGCTGGCAGCTAAAGCTAAAAAGCCTGCGGCTGCAGCGGCAGCGGCTAGTGCTTCTTCCAGGCATCATATGCTAACAGAAACACTCACAAAACTCACTCCTTACAACAGAGACAGCAGACGATGGAACAGAGTGACAGATGCAGTGACGTACCACTTGGTTAAAGATTTGTGTCCCGCGCGAACAGTAGGAGTGGGATTTAAGAAAATGATAAAAACATTGGATCCGCGCTACGAGTTTTCCAGCCGCAAGTATTTTTCGAACACCGCCATTCCACGCATGTACGCTGAATGCAAAGTGGGAGTTGCAGAAAATATTCAGAATGCGCAGTTTTTTGCTACCACAAGCGATCTCTGGTCCTGCCGCACATCAGAGCCATATTTGAGCTTAACTATCCACTACATGAGCAACTGGGAGCTACTTAGTATTTTGAACAAGTTAATGTTTGCACAATACGTTTGCAATTGACACTTTTGCACTTTAAATATGTTTACGATTTTATTTTATGTTAAGTTACTTGAAAAACGAGAAAAACTGATTTTTGTAATTGTTTCTCAGGGCTTTTATTATCTCTGGTGTGAGTTTAAAATATAAGTGCGATGGCACTGTGTTGATTATCCCTAATATGAATAAATATTTATTCAATGTGTCTCTTCTTTAATACGCAATTGAAGTTATGCTATTCATGGATAAAAAACCGTGATAAAATCGAAATCGTGATAAAATATTGGAAAAATCGTGATATTCTATTTTTGCCATATCGCCCAGCCCTAGTCTACTGTGACCTAGATTCTGATGTACATGTCGGATGATGAGAGCAGAGATGTGCTGGTCTTTCGAGAGGATATATGGATATTTAACTTCTTCAGGCATTGATCCTCTGCTCAATCTTCCACCCACTCTCAGAAAACCATGCTCCAAAACTGGGTCCAGTTTATAAATTGAACTTTATCGACTCACTATCCTTGTTCCTGAAGACAAAGAAAGAATCTCCTTGCTAAATCTTTGGTGCTGACGATTACGAATTATTGCAAGTTCTGATTCCATCAAATCATCCAATGTCAAAGCACCTCTTTTTGTAACCATTTGACTGGTGGTCTGCTTTGACTGATCCTGCAATTGCTTTTTTGAACGACTTCGGGCCAACAACATGACTTTCAACCTCAAAAACCAAGCAACTGTTATTTTGAGCTTCTTCCAGTCAGAGAAGTACAAGATGAGCTGGTCTGTAGGACTATTGTCATGACCTATATTAATGGTGTTCACTGTTGCCTCCTTCTTCACTTCTTGATCATTACAATCCAGTGATGTATCCAAAACTGGTTCGGGCCACTCTTCTGGGCATCTCCAAAGAAACTGACGTCCTTTCAACCAGTTGTTCTTTTCCAAGAAATCTGAGACTTTCATTCCTCTTGACGCACCATCAGCCAGATTGTCTTTGGAGCTGACATGTCTCCATTGTGAAGGTTATGACACTTCTCTGATGGTTGAAATTCTGTTGGCCACGAATGTGTGAAAGCGTTTGTCCTCATTGTTCAGATATTTTAGTACTGAAGTGCTATCTGTCCAAAAAACTGAAGCTTCCAGTTGGAAATTGAGCTCCATCTTCAGCAAAGTGTCCATTGTGGCAGCTAAAACAGCTGCTGTCAGTTCCAACCTTGGAATAGTAACAACTTTTAATGGTGTTACTCTGGCTTTGCCAAGCAGAAAGTTAACCTGAATGTCGTCCTCTGGATTCAACATCTGAATGTAGGTTACAGTTCTGTATCCTCATTCACTTGCATCAGCAAAGTGGTGTAACTGTGCAAGTTTGATTTTCCCAAACTTCACTGGCTTGATGCATCTATTTACATTAAATGTAGTCAGTTGATCCAGATCCTCAACCATTTTTTCCATTGGTGTGAGATGTCTTGGGGTAGATCACCATCCCATCCACAGAGTCTCATACAGAGTTCTTGCTGCATTATTTTGGGGAGCAGAACAGTCGGTGCCAAAAATCCCAGTGGATCATACACCGAACAGATAGTTGACAGCATACCACGCCTGGTAAAGGATTGCTGTTTCATCTCCACCTTGAACTTAAAGGTGTCAATTTCCATGCACCACTGAAGGCCAAGGGTCCTTTCAACAGGAAGTTCTGTTTGCTCCAGGTCCAGATCCTTTAAGCTCTTGGCTCTTAAATTTTCTGCAATGGATTTTAGCACCGTTCTGCTATTGCAGCTCCACTTGTCCAACACAAAACCACCCTTTTCACATAAGCGGCTTAAATCCTTTATCATTTGGATTGCCTCTTCTTCGGTGGGAGAACTTTTGAGACAGTCGTCCACATAAAAGTTCTGTTTTATAGATTGAGTAACCTCCTCAGGATACTCAGACTGATTGTCATCTGCTGTTTTTCTTAGTGCATAACTTGCACAACTTGGAGATGATGTAGCGCCAAACAGATGCACAGTCATTCGATATTGCAAGAGCTCCTGAGTGAGGTCTCCTTCTGGCCACCAGAGAAAGCAAAGAAAATCTCTGTCTTCTTCTGTAACCTTCATTTGATAAAACATGGCTTGAATGTCACCCATGTAGACAACTGTCTCCTTTCTACATCGGAGTAAAACTCCGAGTAGAGAGCTTGTGAGATTTGTCCCAGGCAACAGCTTACTGTTCAAGGATACACCTTGAAATGTAGCTCCACAATCAAACACCACACGAAGAGATTTCTTTTTCGGATGGAAAACACAGTGATGCGGAATGTACCAAACCTTTCCTTTTTCACAGTGCAGATCTTGGTGAGGTACTTGCTCTGCATATTGTTTTTTGCAGATTGTATCCATGTACTCTATGTACCCTTCGTGCAGCTGTTTGGTTTTCAAGAGTTTTTTCTTAAACTTGCATCCTTTGTTTGACTACTGCAAGATTGTTTGGTAAAAGTACTTCTTTGTCTTTAAAGGGCAACTTTAAACAATATTGCTTCCCTTGCAATACTGCTGAACGATCCATGCTTTCCATAAACTGAAGATCTTCTTGGGACATTTCACTCCCCTCCATGACTTTCTATTTGAACTCATGATTATATTGGTTTGCCAACATTTCTTCCAATTTGCACACAGAAATTCTGTTCACTGTGGCTGTGAGAGGTTCATCTTTTAAGATATCACTGTTACCATTCAGTGTACCACTAACCACCCATCCTAATACTGTCTTAATAGCATACGGATCATTTCCACAACTATTAATGACTTCCCAGGGTTCCAGCAGTTTAGACGCATTGGTTCCAATCAGCAAGTCCACATCAGCTGTTATGGTTGCGAAATTGACCTTTGATAAATATGGCCATTTTGTCAGTTCTTCCTTTGTCATCATGTTATCAACAGTGACAGGCATTTTCACTTGTGTGAGGACTTCAGGAAGACTGTAGAAGTCATCACTGTGTAGGCCAGATACCTCCAAACCATTCAATAGGTGTGTTGGCATAACTGTTTTTTGCCCCATCGTGCTCAACAGGAAGCTGGTTTTCCGACCAGCAACATTCAACCTTTGCATCAGCTGCTCAGTACAAAATGTGGCTGAGCTTCCAGGATCCAAAAATGCATAGGTGTGTATTATTTGATTTCCCTTGGTGCTTTTAACCTTTACTGGTAAGATAGACAGCACACACTTTTCATTACTGGCCCCTGTATGTCCACATGTTTTGGGTGAGAATAACTTTTTGGAAGAATCCACTGTTTCAACCGGTGTTTCTCCCTTTATATGAAGCACAGTAGGATGGAGGTGTCCACAAATTTTGCATTTTAGACGGGCCTTACAATCCCAGCTCAGGTGCCCCGTACACAAAACATGCAAAACAAATCCCCCTTTCCTTCAGAAATGAGAGCTTTTCTTTGTGCCTTTTTTCTTTAAATTTCTTGCATCCCTCCAATGGATGTATGTGAGCACAATAAAGACACTCATTTTCCAATTTGTTTGAATCAGATGCTGGTTCTTTATTTCCTTTTGATACCTCCATTGATGTTACTGTGGTGGCAACAACATTTCCTTTTACTCTGTTGCTGGATGGTAATCTGAAACTGGTAACGGCCTTTGTCCCAATGACACCAGAGATTGGATCATGCATTTCACCAAACAATGGATCTGACAAAATCTTGACACGATGTTCAATGAACAGGACCAAATCGTTAAAACATGCTGGACGCCCGGTTGTTTCCATTATTTCATAAGCACTGGTCCTCCATTGCTCCTTTAATTTAAAGGGTAGCTTTGCAATAATGGCTCTCATATATACAGGCATGTCCAACTCCTGTATGTGTTGCAGATCTTCCATGGCATTACTGCATCCTCTTAAAAATAAGGAATAGGCTTGTAGTGCTTTCATATATTCTGATTTCATCGTTAGCCAGGAAAAAGCCTTTTCCATGTAAGCGCTTCAAATCGTATATTGATTTCCAAAATGTCTCTGTAACAAATCCTTTGCCATTGTATAGCCACGCCCCGGAGCCATGTGCTGACAACTACGTACCAACTTGCGTGTTTGTCCTCTTGTAAATTGCTCAAGATAATACAAGCAATCAGCTTTTCCTGTCTTTTTCTCCACTCCTTGTTCAAAGGCTTTTATGAAGGCTCTGTATTGAAGAGGGTCACCTTCAAATATAGCAATATTCCTTGGTGGTAATGAGGTCAACTTTTGGCTGCTGTAACAATGCTGCTGATTTTGTCTGCATGACATTCAGTATATTTTTAGAAACGTCTTTATTGCTTTGTGGCTGATGTATTGGTTGAACAGTTTAAAAGGATGAGTCAAAAGGTGAGATGTTTCTGGAATATTATCCTCTTCCTGGTGATGATGCAGATATTTTTAGGAATCCTCAATCCATTGCCTTGTTTTTGTAGGTTGCACATCTTTTAGTAGCTGCCTTGCACTTGTTTGAGTTGTTTTCAATGCTCCTGGTTGATATTCCTTTGCCAGTGGATTTAAAACATCATGAACCTTTTTCCCTTTTTCAAAATAAGAGTTCATACCATTGCTCGATTCTTGCGAAGAACCTTGTCTTCCTGAAGTTTGCAACACAGCCAGTTTTGCATCAAATGCGGCAATTTCTGTTTCCAGTTCCAGCTGTTCCTTTTTCCTCTTCAACATCAATTCTTCCTCCTCCAATGCATGTTTTTTCTTTAATTTTGCAGCACGAGCCAGAAGTGCTGCTTTGTCTGCCTGAGCCATGACAGCTGCCACTGATGTGCTGCTGTATTTATTACTTCGACCACTTTTGTGACTTGAATGTTTACTGATATTTGAAAAACTGTCATTAGGGTTTATATCATCAACAACCTTGTCATTTTTATCACATCTTCATTTGAAACCCACACCTTAGTGTTCTCAACACACTCATCAATAGGAAGCATTTTTGCTTTAAACCATATTTCATGATTTACTTTTTCATCAACCGGCAATAAACCCATCAAATCGTTATGCAAACTTTTTACCTTAACACACAGTGCAAGCATGTCTTCCAAAAATATTTTTACCATTAATTTTTCTTTTTTCTGCATCAAACTTTGTATTGATTTTATTAATACTGCTGCTTTATTTAATATTGCTTTTCTACCTGATTGCAACCTGTCTAACTCATTAACAAGTGCCTTTTCAGTGAGCTTTACCACTCTTTTTACTGCTACCGTTTTAGCACTGTCCGACAGGCTACTTGATTTATTAATAGATTGTACGTTAGTCCCGGGATTCATTATATCCGACTTTGTTCCCTCGGTTTCCATGACAACCATCCCAGGTTCGCAGCGAAGATGAAAACTTGTACAAAGTTTTAGCTCCCTTAGTTCGGTTACCAATGCATTGGATTTTTGTTTTTATTTTGTGTGCACACATTTAAATGGCCATGCTCAGTGTAGCGCTACACATACCTCTTTGATGGGCGCCGTGACGACTTGAAGGCCGCGGTGTTTCTCAGCTTGATCCGACGATTTGATTTCCTCCTCCAAACAAACAGGAAACGCCCTTTAGACCCGCAGGGATCCAACGCACATCCAGTTGCTCCACTTATCACGCAGCTCTCCTTCGACCAGCGACAACAGCATCCAACGACATCCACTCATCCCCACGGCAGGTTATTGACAATATGTAGAAGTCAAGTCCATTACTCAAACTTCTGAGGCTGCTAGACCGGGACCTGGTTGACGCTCTGTGTTGATTCGATGTTGACGGGAGTCCAAGATTCTGCGAACAGTGTAGATCAAGCTCCCCTGGTGCAGGCGAGCCGGAGGAAGAGGTGCAGTTAAGGGACAGAGAGGACTGGTGACCACAGGCTTGACCAGGGAGACGTGGAACACCGGATGCACCCGTAGGGTCCGAGGGAGGTCCAGGCAGACTGTAGTGGGGGACCGAACAGCCAAAACTTTAAAGGGACCAATGAACCGGGGAGATAACTTACGGGTAGTAGCCTTCAGCGGAATGTCCCTGGACGACAACCACACAGACTGCCCTGGGACATAGACTGGGGCCGGACGCCGCTGGCGATCAGCTATCCGCTTGTTCCTCTGTGCAGTTCGATCCAGCGCCGCCCTGGTGGTGGTCCAGGCACGACGGGCACAACGGAGGAATTGGGGAACGGAGGAGCCGGGTGCAGAATGCGTGGGAAAAAGTGAGGGTTGGAAACCAAGGGATGCTTCAAACGGGGACTGACCTGTAGCTGGCGAGATGTGGCTGTTATGAGCATACTCCACCCAGGGAAGATGGGTGCTCCAGGACGACGGGTGAATGGAGCAGACACAGCGCAGCATGGCCCCCAGCTCCTGATTCATCCGTTCACATTGGCCGTTGGTTTGAGGGTGGTGTCCAGAGGTAAGCGCCACTCTTGCCCCCAAGGCCTCTGCAAATTCCCTCCATACTTGGGACACAAACTGTGGACCCCGATCCGACAGGATCTCCTCCGGGATTCCATGGAGACGGAACACGTGCTTAATCAGGAGCTGCGCTGTGCCTGCGGATGAAGGGAGAGATTTAAGGGGCACCAGGTGGCAAGACTTAGAAAACCGGTCGACTATGGTGAGTATGGAGGTAAAACCGTGTGAGATGGGGAGACCACAGACGAAGTCCAGGGCGATGTGTGACCAGGGCCGAGAGGGAGTAGGCAGGGGCTGAAGAAGACCGGCTGGGAGGCGGTGGTCCCCCTTTTGTTGGGAGCAGGTGTGACAACCAGAAATATAGTCCTTGGTGTCTTTAAAAACGGATGGCCACCAAAAGGTGCGTTTTATAAGCGCCACGGTGCGAGCCACCCCTGGATGTAACGAGAACCTACCCGTATGCGCCCAATGTATGACCTTGCCCCTGATAGTTCAGGGAACAAACAGTTTGCCCGGGGGGCCTTTGTCTGGACCCGGGTCAGTCTTAGGGGCCTCCAGTACCTGCTCCCGGATCTCCCAGGTGACGCTCCCTACCACACAGGCGGAGGGAAGGATGGTCGATGGAGGGTTATCCCGGTCCAGAGCATATTGTCTGGAGAGTGCGTCTGGTTTGGTATTCTTTGTACCGGGTCTGTAGGAAATCTTAAAATTAAACCGGGAAAAGAAGAGAGACCATCTGAGTGTATTATGACCAATTGGCCAATCCACCAACTTTTACGAGGCGTCGCGTGGGGCGGCGCGGACAAGTTGTCCGCAACAACTAGAGGCCAGGAAAAAAATAAATAAAATACAGACACCGGCCCATAAAAGATGAAAGGGTCGGCCCAGCGGGCAGTTGCCCGCTATGCCCTATGGCCAGTCCAGCGCTGGTGGAGGCACGTTGCTCAAAGCTCTCAGTGTAAAACATTGAGCCAATGATCCCATTGGCCACACAGACCCAATAACACTATGAAAACTGAGAAAAGTGACAGATCGATTAAACTGAAAGATATACTAGAGTATGTATATGTTTAGTGTATTTGTAAAGTAAATGTATTTAATTTTTATTATTAAAATGAAACAAATATTTCAAGAATATATTTTTAGATTTTGTGTATCTTTTCATTCAGTAGGACTTAGATGAAGTTATTAAATATTACAGTTATTCTCTAGTAGCCTACAAACATTTCTATGATTCAATAAAGAGATTTCAGTCATACTTGACTTGTGAAAGCTGATTTGAAGTTTGTTATTTTTTTTTAGCCATATTTAGAAGGAAAATTTCAAATATATTAAAATCAATATGGAACTATTTGGATTTTAGTAGTTTTCATTAGGGCCCGACCGATATGCTTTTTTCGGACCGATACCGATATAAAACTTTTAACAAAGGTCGATAGCCGATATAATGGCAGATAAATCTCCCTCACAAAAAAATAAATACAAATGTTCTTAAGATTAAACCCTTCATTCTCTGCCTTTTTGATGCTAACTTATTTCTATATTACACACCAAAGAACTGTCTCAATAACTCACTAGGGTTTCCAAGTAATGCAAATAAGATTTATTTTGCAATCTCAAAAGCAACAGAACACACAAACTACTACTGAAGATGAGCAGATGCTGCAGATGACATCACCGGATGGATCTTTAGTGAAGTAGGCCCACACCTTACTACGACCCTCTTTTTCCATCTGTAATAAAATAATCAGCATAAAAGTACAGTTATATATCTGTTGATACCAAGACAAAGTAAAATACATTAAATGTGGCATTTTTATACTTAAAAGATTGAAAAATTATCATGTAAATAAATGATATCAGACATTGTGGCTCAAAACCAATGGCTCTGTTTTTGTTTGGTTCCCCGGCTTTCTCATTTAGTATTTAAGTCTTTATTCCTTCCACTGAATTTTCTACTCTGTTTGTTGTCAGGTTTTTTTCTAGTTATTCTTCTTTCCCTTTTAGGATTCTTTCTTCTTTAAAAATATTTTCATTTATAGTTCCTCCTATGTTCCCCTGTTGTACTCTGCTCCCCCTCACAGCTCCTCCTCATAACTAGTCCTCTGTCATCTCTCACCCCTCAGTGCATACGGTTCAGTTTCAGTCATACTCTGCTGGTTTCAGCGTCCTAGCTACCTGATTTTATTTCTGTCACCTGATTTTTGGCATTAAAATACTTTTGAGTTTTACACTTTTGTGTTTTGATCCTTTCCAAAGCAGACAGTATTAGGGAAATAAAAATAAGATATGTTAAATGACTAGTATGTGGCAATGTATAAGCCTTATGTAAAATATAAGGCTGAAAAATGCAATAGATTTATTCTATTGTAGAGAGGGATGTTTATTTTCTCGTATTATCGCCCCTACTCCTCTCCCAGCTATTTTTTCGCAAGCTGCGGGTGAACCGCGTGAGTTTGAAAAGACTGCTGAAGAAGAGTGGAGCAAATTGTCTGAGAATATTCCAGAATGTCTACCAGAAAAAGGCCAATGTTACTTACTTATTGGCTGTGTCTCAATTCAGGGTCTGCATCCTTCGAAGGACCCAGCCCACCCGGCCGACGTGGGCTGGGTCCTCCGTCGGCCGGGTAGACCGGATGTTAACGGCTGTGAATTGGGACAGGCCTAGCCTTCATGAACTCCCTCGGCGAACGTTCCGTCGCCTAGCAACCGTGGAACCGCTGGGCAGAAGGGAGAAGGAACTTTAAACAATGGAGTTCGACGTTTTATTTAGCTTTTTAACCCCCAGAAAACCAAATTTAGAAAACTGCAAAATCTTTTTTTAACCTTTCACATGTTGTTCTAGGAGGCCAGATAAACGGGCCTATTTACACATTTTAACAGCCAATAGTGTTGCAGAACTGAACAATAGGACCTATTAGCAATGTAAATGTGGTTTTAAAAAGAAAAGAAATGGGGAAGGTTTATTTTTGTGGACTTAAATCTGATGTTGTAATATTACAACCGTGGGTCTCTGGGGGTTAATCATTTCCTTGACTGTTGGAGAGCTAATTCAGAGAAAATACTTAAGACAAGCTGAGCCTGAGCAAAGATGTGATAATAGTTTTTAATACTTTCTAAGGGTCTTAATTTGACCAAAACTGATTTATCACCTTTTAAGACTTTTCAAGACCCATTGGGATACCCTGTAGTAAACAATTCTCATTTGTAAACAAAAATAAAATTCAAGAGTTTAATGCAGAACTGATTTTATTTAGATATTTCTTTTATACGTACATGTTTAATCTTCCTTAACCATTTTTTTCTAGCAAAGTAAAAAGCTGTCAAATTTCGTCCTTCTCTCCTGGGCCCTCTGCAGCCTCATGTCCTCCCAGATCAGCTCAAGAAGCTGGTCATCGCTGGCACCTTCCCCTGGATGCCCATTTTCTCCAGAATAGTCCTAACAAACATGTAAGAAAAACAACAGGAAGAGAGAATATAGAGAAAAGAGGACAACGGGTTATTCCTTTCATGTTTTTGCAGAAAAAATAAACTCAAACGAGTTTTTAAAATATGAGAAGTTATTGTACCTCCATGCCACAGCCGCCGAATACTTTGCTCCGGTGATCATGTGGTCCATCTCCGCCCTAAGCTTAATAAATTCCCTGGTTTTCTCTTTTGTTCCTAAAATACAAACTTCTATTAAAATCAGGGGGAAACGTAGCGGGAGAAGTACGACACCGAGCGGCCGAACATACGAGCCGAGACCGCAATACAAGCACTTTTACTGTTACATTTCTAACTAAAATAACGTTCACGTATCACAAAAAGTCCTTAACCTAACAGTTTTCAAGTTTCTACTTACATTTATATGCACAATCCTCTCCGACAGCTCCCGCTTCACTGTCCGCCATTGTTTTTAAGTTTTTCTGCCGGCCGGCCCGCAAGGCATCTTGGGAAATGCTACCTATTGAAGGATACACCCGACCCATCCTTCATTCAGGCGAAAAGAAGGCCGCATTCGTCGACCGCATTTGAAGGAGTCTTCGAATTGGGACAGGCCTAGTCGCGGCGCTGTGACGTAACCGGCCGACGAATCCGGCCGACGTAGGATGCAGACCCTGAATTGAGACATAGCCATTGTCCTGCATGACTAAAGGGGAAGCAGCGTGAGCTCTGCATAGAGCGTAATGCTGCGGCAGTTTTTATTTTATTTTTTCAGGTTAACTTTTCAATACAAGGCCACGAGCCACACAATAAACTTCGGAAGCATGTTGAGGGGAAACATACTTTTATCATTGCTTATTTTACCATTCAACTTACCACTGACACAACAAATATGCTTAAAACTGAAGACTTACCTCCTACTTCCTCATCACCGTCTCGTCTCTGCTTGACTCTGCTGCTCCGCTGCATGTGTGCTGTGACGGTGGCTCCACCCCACGAGGAGTGGAGCCCACAACATGAGTTCATAAAGCTGGCGCCTTCTGCTGGATAGGTAGCGCTATATCGGCCGTCTTTTTGGCCAATAGCCGATAGAGTTAATGACCCCTATATCGGCCGATAATATCGGCTGGCCGATATATCGGTCGGGCCCAAGTTTTCATGTTATGTGATTCAATAAAATTTTAATTTGACATTTTATGTTCTCTCTCTTTGTTGTAAAAAAGTTAGATATGTTTTAGTGCTTAAAATTAATGCTTTGCATCCGTTCACACCTGTAGCTGTTGGTCAGCTAATAGCCATGTAATTTCAGGACATGTTGCTTCAGCTATTAACGATCTACTTTTACATCTTTATTCTGAATTGCTTATTCCGTTTTAGGCCAGTCTTATTATTGAAATGAAAACAAAAAGAAAGGATGCTTATGGAGAAATACAAAATTGGCAAGATATTATTGATGATCAATATCCTCCAGCTCCGTTCTAATGACAATATCCCATCTATGTGTGTGTTGCTGTCCAACTGTCAGCAGACCAGGTCAGTTGAAATGGCAGAGAAATGAAAAACAGCAGACATCAGGTCGTTTTTTTAATGCTCCAGAACGTCAAGTAGAAACTTGCATTTTGATAAAGACATCTATAAGAAAGAAATTAAATGCCTATGAAACTGTTTCTAAATGGTTTCATTTAGGGATGCTCCTATCAGGTTTTAATCTGCCGATCACCGATACCGATCAGCCAAGAGGCCGATCATGGCTGATCAGCCGATTACCGATACCAATTACATAGATTGGCTGTAAATTGTTCATTTAGCTATGGTGAGTTCTAATGCATGTGTTACATATTAATTCAGAAAAAACATGGTTTTACTTCACGTCAAATTATGTAATATCAGTAACAATTTATAAGAAATTGAAAACATTAAGGCTCTCTTTAGGCTACAAATAGTGCAAAAAAAGTCAATATCTCACATCACCGCCTAAATCAAATTAAGTAACCAAGGATTCATTCAGATTCAAATGGAGCATGTATTCTATTAACTATAACTTAAAAAATCAAAAATACCTGAGGCCATGAATTATCAAACTCTGTTTATTGTTATACCAAAAATGAAAGTGCTTACCATTCTTATAATGTATAAAATAAGCATGACTCTTTTTCTCAAGGTAAATAAAATGGCACATTTGTCACTTATAACGTATAAAATAAATATGACTCTGTTTCTCAAGGTACCGGTAAAAAAAAAATAGCACATTTGTCACTTTCTTATAAAGTATAAAATAAATATGACTGTTTCACAAGGTAAATAATGTAGCCCATTTGTCACTCGAACAACATACATATGGTCTTAAAGACCCTGAAACAGAAAACTGGCACAACTTAAAGTGCAACTGCTTTAAACAGGGAAACGTGTTAAACAGCATTTGTGTATGCTAAATATTTATGACGTGTTTGACTTGTTGAGAAGCATCATGGGAAGATTCTTTTTAATAAAGAGGAGCATCTCTGCTTTTTCAGTCATGAGTCTATTCCTGTGTTCATCTACAATGTTGGATGCAGCACTGAATAATCGCTCACTCTCTACACTTGTGCAGGGTGCAGACAGGTAGGCTCGAGCTACTTTAGCAAGGTCTGGAAATCTCTCCTTATTAGTTTTCCAGAATGCCAAAGGTGATGCACTCCGAGGGATTGGTGGCTCTGAGAGATAGACAATCATCTCTGATGGTGCTGGTCCTGCTGGAGTGTCAGTGTGAGCCTGCCGTGGGGTTTCTTCTGCCAGGATTTCACCGAACATGGAAGAAAAGGATCCTGGTCGTGACACTTTCTCTGCTCTGCTGGTGGTCCTGTGTTGCTGGCTTCAGCTTCTTGATTTGGGTCCCTCTGAGAGGCCTTTGTGATCAGACGAAGAAGCTGTCTGTGTGTCTCGATCTTGACTGCGTCTTCAGAGTAGAATTTGTCTTTGTATCTAGAATAGGGGTGGGGGGACATCACATTCATTTCTTATTAAACTTGTAGTTTCTGGCAACTTGAAAACAAAATAATTAACTATGGATAAGTAAATGCTTACATTTCAGCATTATTTATTTTATAAATTTCTCACCTTGGGTCCATGATGGTGGCCAAACTGTAGAGAGGTTCCTTTTCGATATCAGCAAATCTTTTGGAGACAGCTTCCAGCAATGTGGCCTTAGTTGTCTTCACACCATGATCTGCTGCAGCATCTTTGGCAAGTAGGCGCTTTAAAACCAGCACAGAGGGTATGACATCAGCAGCAGATGCAGTTGATGAGCATATTTCTTTAGTCAGCTCTTCAAAGGGTTCCAGGAGTAGTGTTGTGCTTTCAATCAGGTCCCACTGGGAAGATGTAAAGGTAGCAGGTAGCTCAAAGTCAGCAGCATAAACGCCCAAAGCTCGTTTTTGCTCCAAGAGGCTGCGGAGCATATAATAGGTGCTGTTCCACCTCGTGCTGACATCTTGCTGCAGTCTTTTGGTGGGCTGTCCCAGTTGTTTTTGTACACTCTGAAGTCTTGCATATGCTAATGGAGAGTGCCTGAAGTGTCCCACAATGTGTCTCCCTTTGGCAATACTGTCACTTATGCTGTGCTGTGACAGCACAGCATCATGGATGGCCAGCTGCAGGGTGTGTGCCATACACCCCAAACTTGGTAACCCAGCATCTGCCATAGCTTTTGTCATGTTTCTGGCATTGTCTCTTAGTATCACATGTACCCTATCTTTTGGAATATGCCATGTTTGAAACATTTGTTCAAATGCAGCTGCTAAAGCTAGTGCAGTATGGGAACCGGAAAACTCCTGGGCATGCAGAACAGCTCTTTGAAGTTGAAAGTCTGCATCTATCCAGTGAGCTGTTAAGCTCAGCATTGACACAGGACTGACATCTGAGCTCCAAATGTCACTTGTGAAACTCACAGAGGATGAGACGCTTTCTTTAAGGAGTCCCTCGATGAAAGAATACACTGTCTGGTGGAGCTCTGGAAGGGCTACGTCGGCAAAATATTTACGTCCCGGTAGAATGTAGCGAGGTTCCAAGTGGGTTAGTAGTCGGCGGAATCCGGCGTCTTCCACAACTGAAAAAGGCTGGTCGTCTAGTCCAATAAACTCGATGATTTTTCGGGTAATTTGCTTAGCCTTTTGACTGTCACGCTCATATGGGCGAGTGTTTCCAAGCGTCGGCTGCGTTAGCTGCCGTCTGACTGTGGCTGCATTAGCATTAGCTGGCTTCTTTTCAATGTCTGCGGTGAGCCTCAAAAACTCACCATGCTCCGCCAAGTGTTTCGTCTTTAAATGTCGGATCAAATTCGTTGTGTTGAATTTTTTTGAAGTGCTTCCTCCGCGGGGTATGTTTTCGTTGCAAGTGTTGCAAGACGCAAACTTAATATCACTCTCGCACACCGAAAAGAAGTTCCACACGGCAGACATGTTTGTCTTTGCCGGTTTGCCGCCACGCGCATGCACACTAAGTAGGGAGAAGCGGAAGGGTGAACTACCGGCCGGGAAGAGTAAATGCCAGATCGGAAATGAAAGGCAGTGATCGGCGATCACAGATCACACACTTTTGCAGGAAAATCGGCCGATAATTATCTGTGGCCGATCAATCGGAGCACCCCTAGTTTCATTAGGCAAAGTCCAGTCACTTGAGCACAGGCAGCCAGAGCCTGTCAGACACAGGCACAGAGTCACAGGTCAGTCTCTTATAAGAACATACAGTGTTGTATGTAGAGAGCATTTTTTTCATGTCCCCCCCAAAAATTACTCTCTGAAGTTTTACTGTTTATTGTCCCCCCCAAAATTGAAATGGGATTTCCGCCCTTGGTTACAGCATAAGTTACTGAGTTTAAAATTAGAAAGGTAGCAGTGGATATAATGCTTTTTGGTTTACATGTTTCAATAGCATTAAGATAAACGAGTGTTTACGATCTTGACAGGGTTTCCTCCAGTGCTTATTAGGCCAGGTTTTCCTCCCCCCACCAGGCTAAGCATCACTTATTCATGTAAAATTTATTTATTTTATCATGTCTGACTTTAACCGCATCTAATACTGTATTACGGCGTGAGCACAACAGCGACAACTTAAGATAGATGTGTGAGCAGCCTGAGAGGTCGGGTGTTTCATCTGAACCCTTAAAACCTCCAGCAGGCTACGCTGCACTATTGACGTGTCAGCGCGCGGCGCTAAATGTAGTCTCCAAATAATAAATAAGAGGTGCATTCATCTGTGTATCTCCTTTGATCCGCATTAGTGATATTCTTAGCACCAGAACAGTGAAGCAAAGAAACAGATTTCTGAGTTTGTTAGTAATTTTATGTTAGTAATTTTATTTATTAGGTGCATCTAACCTGTTCTATTTTTCTCTGAAATAAGATCAAATTAGTGCTTCTATGGGTTGTCTCCACTCTGCACTAGAAATTTTTACTTTAGTTAGAGACGTGTCATAATTTCTCCCCAAGCCCCCCCCCGGCCGGCCCCACCGCCACAGCTGGAAAAATTCCTAGGGGAAACACTGCAGCCTTAAGCGTGGAATTGTTATGATAATGCTTCTTGTTTAATGTTGATTGCATTCCAGGTGAAACAATGATAGGAGTAATTCGCTTACTTTCCCATTCAAACGTCTTCACCCCACAGCGGTCAATAACCTGTTTGCCCTTACGTAATAGTGCCTGACACCAACAATGACATCACTACCTTTATTCCGACCAGTAATAATGACACGCCCACATATCAATTAAAACATCAAGACCAAAGAAAAGGAAACAACATATTTGGCTCCTACACACTGGCCCCTAATTGTTATTGTCAATAACAATTTAAACTAAATAGAGTAGGACCAACCATAATGATCAAGGTCAATTTATACTCCATTAACAAGGCAAAGTTTTGTCACTGGTCTATCCAAACATTGGTTTTTGTTTGCAACCTGTCTGAACGTACCAATCCATTCTTATCTGGAAAGGTTTTCAGAACTCTCCCAAGTGGCCAAGAGCCATGTGGAGCGGAAGGATCCATAATCACAACCACCTCTCCAGGGACCAAACTCCTTCTTCTTGCGTTCCATTTTTGTCTCTCTTGGAGTAAAGGTAAGTATTCATAGATCCATCTTTTTCAAAAAAAATGTCAGCAAGATACTGTACTTGCTTCCAACATCTTCCCATGTATTGATCTTTAGGTTCAAACACGCCTGGTGGAAAAGCAGGTTTACGCTTTAAAAGAAGAAGATGATTAGGTGTTAGAGGTTCAAGATCGTTGGGATTGTCTGAGAGTTTTGTGATTGGTCGATCATTCAAAATGGCTTCTACTTCACAAAATGTATGAAGTCCATCATCATCCAACCGTTGTTGATGTAGTACTGAGTTGAGAACCTTTCTCACTGAACGGATCATGCTTTCCCACACACCACCATGATGTGAGCCTGTTGGTGGGTTAAAACTCCAATGTACCTCAATCTGTGACAAAGCTCCTTGAATCTTGTCCTGATCCAATGCTGCCAAGGCTTCCTTCAGTTCTCTTTGTGCACCAACAAAGTTGGTGCCATTTTCGGATGTCAAATGTGTCACCTGTCTTCTTCTGCTGATAAAACGCCTTATAGCATTTATACATGCATTAGTGTCTAATGAGGCAGCAACTTCCAGATGAACGGCTCTACTGGACATACAGGTGAAGATAACACCATACCTCTTGCATGTAGATCTTCCTCTTTACTTCAAAAGGTCCAAAGTAATCCACTCCTGTGTTGGTGAATAGTGGCAAATCAGGAAGAATCCTAATTTTTGGCAAATCAGCCATTTTTTGTTCCATTGTTCTTCCATTATAACGGCTGCAGAAACTACATGCACCAGTGATCTTTCTTACTGCTGAATTTCCATTGGTAATCCAAAATCTTTTTCTCACCTTTGACAGTGTATGAGTCCGTCTACTGTAGGGCTGGGCAATATGATGATTTTAGACCGTTTTACGATCTACACATCTGACGGTCTGTCATTTTTGAGAGACCTTTTTATCACGATTCACAGCTCTGCTGTTGAATTTCTGCCTCTGAATGAAAAGGGAACTTACCTCAGGCGAATGACACGCCTTTGTTTGACCCTTACCCGATCAGAGTGAGTCATAGTAATATATTATTAGTGCCCCACTTGTTTTCACCTGTGTGTGAACAAACATGGCTTCGGCCGCGGCTGAGAGTGACAACAAGGTTTTCGTTCCGAAGAGGAACGCCTCGTCCATTATATGGAACTGGTTTGGTTTTTTACCAGATGACAAAGAGCAGCGAAGCATCATTTGCAAGGAGAGCATAAAGGCAAGTGATGGCAACACCACAAACTTGTTTAATCACTTGAAAAGAAAGCATCCCAAACAATACAATGAGAGCCAGCTGGCAGCTAAAGCTAAAAAGCCTGCGGCTGCAGCGGCAGCGGCTAGTGCTTCTTCCAGGCATCATATGCTAACAGAAACACTCACAAAACTCACTCCTTACAACAGAGACAGCAGACGATGGAACAGAGTGACAGATGCAGTGACGTACCACTTGGTTAAAGATTTGTGTCCCGCGCGAACAGTAGGAGTGGGATTTAAGAAAATGATAAAAACATTGGATCCGCGCTACGAGTTTTCCAGCCGCAAGTATTTTTCGAACACCGCCATTCCACGCATGTACGCTGAATGCAAAGTGGGAGTTGCAGAAAATATTCAGAATGCGCAGTTTTTTGCTACCACAAGCGATCTCTGGTCCTGCCGCACATCAGAGCCATATTTGAGCTTAACTATCCACTACATGAGCAACTGGGAGCTACTTAGTATTTTGAACAAGTTAATGTTTGCACAATACGTTTGCAATTGACACTTTTGCACTTTAAATATGTTTACGATTTTATTTTATGTTAAGTTACTTGAAAAACGAGAAAAACTGATTTTTGTAATTGTTTCTCAGGGCTTTTATTATCTCTGGTGTGAGTTTAAAATATAAGTGCGATGGCACTGTGTTGATTATCCCTAATATGAATAAATATTTATTCAATGTGTCTCTTCTTTAATACGCAATTGAAGTTATGCTATTCATGGATAAAAAACCGTGATAAAATCGAAATCGTGATAAAATATTGGAAAAATCGTGATATTCTATTTTTGCCATATCGCCCAGCCCTAGTCTACTGTGACCTAGATTCTGATGTACATGTCGGATGATGAGAGCAGAGATGTGCTGGTCTTTCGAGAGGATATATGGATATTTAACTTCTTCAGGCATTGATCCTCTGCTCAATCTTCCACCCACTCTCAGAAAACCATGCTCCAAAACTGGGTCCAGTTTATAAATTGAACTTTATCGACTCACTATCCTTGTTCCTGAAGACAAAGAAAGAATCTCCTTGCTAAATCTTTGGTGCTGACGATTACGAATTATTGCAAGTTCTGATTCCATCAAATCATCCAATGTCAAAGCACCTCTTTTTGTAACCATTTGACTGGTGGTCTGCTTTGACTGATCCTGCAATTGCTTTTTTGAACGACTTCGGGCCAACAACATGACTTTCAACCTCAAAAACCAAGCAACTGTTATTTTGAGCTTCTTCCAGTCAGAGAAGTACAAGATGAGCTGGTCTGTAGGACTATTGTCATGACCTATATTAATGGTGTTCACTGTTGCCTCCTTCTTCACTTCTTGATCATTACAATCCAGTGATGTATCCAAAACTGGTTCGGGCCACTCTTCTGGGCATCTCCAAAGAAACTGACGTCCTTTCAACCAGTTGTTCTTTTCCAAGAAATCTGAGACTTTCATTCCTCTTGACGCACCATCAGCCAGATTGTCTTTGGAGCTGACATGTCTCCATTGTGAAGGTTATGACACTTCTCTGATGGTTGAAATTCTGTTGGCCACGAATGTGTGAAAGCGTTTGTCCTCATTGTTCAGATATTTTAGTACTGAAGTGCTATCTGTCCAAAAAACTGAAGCTTCCAGTTGGAAATTGAGCTCCATCTTCAGCAAAGTGTCCATTGTGGCAGCTAAAACAGCTGCTGTCAGTTCCAACCTTGGAATAGTAACAACTTTTAATGGTGTTACTCTGGCTTTGCCAAGCAGAAAGTTAACCTGAATGTCGTCCTCTGGATTCAACATCTGAATGTAGGTTACAGTTCTGTATCCTCATTCACTTGCATCAGCAAAGTGGTGTAACTGTGCAAGTTTGATTTTCCCAAACTTCACTGGCTTGATGCATCTATTTACATTAAATGTAGTCAGTTGATCCAGATCCTCAACCATTTTTTCCATTGGTGTGAGATGTCTTGGGGTAGATCACCATCCCATCCACAGAGTCTCATACAGAGTTCTTGCTGCATTATTTTGGGGAGCAGAACAGTCGGTGCCAAAAATCCCAGTGGATCATACACCGAACAGATAGTTGACAGCATACCACGCCTGGTAAAGGATTGCTGTTTCATCTCCACCTTGAACTTAAAGGTGTCAATTTCCATGCACCACTGAAGGCCAAGGGTCCTTTCAACAGGAAGTTCTGTTTGCTCCAGGTCCAGATCCTTTAAGCTCTTGGCTCTTAAATTTTCTGCAATGGATTTTAGCACCGTTCTGCTATTGCAGCTCCACTTGTCCAACACAAAACCACCCTTTTCACATAAGCGGCTTAAATCCTTTATCATTTGGATTGCCTCTTCTTCGGTGGGAGAACTTTTGAGACAGTCGTCCACATAAAAGTTCTGTTTTATAGATTGAGTAACCTCCTCAGGATACTCAGACTGATTGTCATCTGCTGTTTTTCTTAGTGCATAACTTGCACAACTTGGAGATGATGTAGCGCCAAACAGATGCACAGTCATTCGATATTGCAAGAGCTCCTGAGTGAGGTCTCCTTCTGGCCACCAGAGAAAGCAAAGAAAATCTCTGTCTTCTTCTGTAACCTTCACTTGATAAAACATGGCTTGAATGTCACCCATGTAGACAACTGTCTCCTTTCTACATCGGAGTAAAACTCCGAGTAGAGAGCTTGTGAGATTTGTCCCAGGCAACAGCTTACTGTTCAAGGATACACCTTGAAATGTAGCTCCACAATCAAACACCACACGAAGAGATTTCTTTTTCGGATGGAAAACACAGTGATGCGGAATGTACCAAACCTTTCCTTTTTCACAGTGCAGATCTTGGTGAGGTACTTGCTCTGCATATTGTTTTTTGCAGATTGTATCCATGTACTCTATGTACCCTTCGTGCAGCTGTTTGGTTTTCAAGAGTTTTTTCTTAAACTTGCATCCTTTGTTTGACTACTGCAAGATTGTTTGGTAAAAGTACTTCTTTGTCTTTAAAGGGCAACTTTAAACAATATTGCTTCCCTTGCAATACTGCTGAACGATCCATGCTTTCCATAAACTGAAGATCTTCTTGGGACATTTCACTCCCCTCCATGACTTTCTATTTGAACTCATGATTATATTGGTTTGCCAACATTTCTTCCAATTTGCACACAGAAATTCTGTTCACTGTGGCTGTGAGAGGTTCATCTTTTAAGATATCACTGTTACCATTCAGTGTACCACTAACCACCCATCCTAATACTGTCTTAATAGCATACGGATCATTTCCACAACTATTAATGACTTCCCAGGGTTCCAGCAGTTTAGACGCATTGGTTCCAATCAGCAAGTCCACATCAGCTGTTATGGTTGCGAAATTGACCTTTGATAAATATGGCCATTTTGTCAGTTCTTCCTTTGTCATCATGTTATCAACAGTGACAGGCATTTTCACTTGTGTGAGGACTTCAGGAAGACTGTAGAAGTCATCACTGTGTAGGCCAGATACCTCCAAACCATTCAATAGGTGTGTTGGCATAACTGTTTTTTGCCCCATCGTGCTCAACAGGAAGCTGGTTTTCCGACCAGCAACATTCAACCTTTGCATCAGCTGCTCAGTACAAAATGTGGCTGAGCTTCCAGGATCCAAAAATGCATAGGTGTGTATTATTTGATTTCCCTTGGTGCTTTTAACCTTTACTGGTAAGATAGACAGCACACACTTTTCATTACTGGCCCCTGTATGTCCACATGTTTTGGGTGAGAATAACTTTTTGGAAGAATCCACTGTTTCAACCGGTGTTTCTCCCTTTATATGAAGCACAGTAGGATGGAGGTGTCCACAAATTTTGCATTTTAGACGGGCCTTACAATCCCAGCTCAGGTGCCCCGTACACAAACATGCAAAACAAATCCCCCTTTCCTTCAGAAATGAGAGCTTTTCTTTGTGCCTTTTTTCTTTAAATTTCTTGCATCCCTCCAATGGATGTATGTGAGCACAATAAAGACACTCATTTTCCAATTTGTTTGAATCAGATGCTGGTTCTTTATTTCCTTTTGATACCTCCATTGATGTTACTGTGGTGGCAACAACATTTCCTTTTACTCTGTTGCTGGATGGTAATCTGAAACTGGTAACGGCCTTTGTCCCAATGACACCAGAGATTGGATCATGCATTTCACCAAACAATGGATCTGACAAAATCTTGACACGATGTTCAATGAACAGGACCAAATCGTTAAAACATGCTGGACGCCCGGTTGTTTCCATTATTTCATAAGCACTGGTCCTCCATTGCTCCTTTAATTTAAAGGGTAGCTTTGCAATAATGGCTCTCATATATACAGGCATGTCCAACTCCTGTATGTGTTGCAGATCTTCCATGGCATTACTGCATCCTCTTAAAAATAAGGAATAGGCTTGTAGTGCTTTCATATATTCTGATTTCATCGTTAGCCAGGAAAAAGCCTTTTCCATGTAAGCGCTTCAAATCGTATATTGATTTCCAAAATGTCTCTGTAACAAATCCTTTGCCATTGTATAGCCACGCCCCGGAGCCATGTGCTGACAACTACGTACCAACTTGCGTGTTTGTCCTCTTGTAAATTGCTCAAGATAATACAAGCAATCAGCTTTTCCTGTCTTTTTCTCCACTCCTTGTTCAAAGGCTTTTATGAAGGCTCTGTATTGAAGAGGGTCACCTTCAAATATAGCAATATTCCTTGGTGGTAATGAGGTCAACTTTTGGCTGCTGTAACAATGCTGCTGATTTTGTCTGCATGACATTCAGTATATTTTTAGAAACGTCTTAATTGCTTTGTGGCTGATGTATTGGTTGAACAGTTTAAAAGGATGAGTCAAAAGGTGAGATGTTTCTGGAATATTATCCTCTTCCTGGTGATGATGCAGATATTTTTAGGAATCCTCAATCCATTGCCTTGTTTTTGTAGGTTGCACATCTTTTAGTAGCTGCCTTGCACTTGTTTGAGTTGTTTTCAATGCTCCTGGTTGATATTCCTTTGCCAGTGGATTTAAAACATCATGAACCTTTTTCCCTTTTTCAAAATAAGAGTTCATACCATTGCTCGATTCTTGCGAAGAACCTTGTCTTCCTGAAGTTTGCAACACAGCCAGTTTTGCATCAAATGCGGCAATTTCTGTTTCCAGTTCCAGCTGTTCCTTTTTCCTCTTCAACATCAATTCTTCCTCCTCCAATGCATGTTTTTTCTTTAATTTTGCAGCACGAGCCAGAAGTGCTGCTTTGTCTGCCTGAGCCATGACAGCTGCCACTGATGTGCTGCTGTATTTATTACTTCGACCACTTTTGTGACTTGAATGTTTACTGATATTTGAAAAACTGTCATTAGGGTTTATATCATCAACAACCTTGTCATTTTTATCACATCTTCATTTGAAACCCACACCTTAGTGTTCTCAACACACTCATCAATAGGAAGCATTTTTGCTTTAAACCATATTTCATGATTTACTTTTTCATCAACCGGCAATAAACCCATCAAATCGTTATGCAAACTTTTTACCTTAACACACAGTGCAAGCATGTCTTCCAAAAATATTTTTACCATTAATTTTTCTTTTTTCTGCATCAAACTTTGTATTGATTTTATTAATACTGCTGCTTTATTTAATATTGCTTTTCTACCTGATTGCAACCTGTCTAACTCATTAACAAGTGCCTTTTCAGTGAGCTTTACCACTCTTTTTACTGCTACCGTTTTAGCACTGTCCGACAGGCTACTTGATTTATTAATAGATTGTACGTTAGTCCCGGGATTCATTATATCCGACTTTGTTCCCTCGGTTTCCATGACAACCATCCCAGGTTCGCAGCGAAGATGAAAACTTGTACAAAGTTTTAGCTCCCTTAGTTCGGTTACCAATGCATTGGATTTTTGTTTTTATTTTGTGTGCACACATTTAAATGGCCATGCTCAGTGTAGCGCTACACATACCTCTTTGATGGGCGCCGTGACGACTTGAAGGCCGCGGTGTTTCTCAGCTTGATCCGACGATTTGATTTCCTCCTCCAAACAAACAGGAAACGCCCTTTAGACCCGCAGGGATCCAACGCACATCCAGTTGCTCCACTTATCACGCAGCTCTCCTTCGACCAGCGACAACAGCATCCAACGACATCCACTCATCCCCACGGCAGGTTATTGACAATATGTAGAAGTCAAGTCCATTACTCAAACTTCTGAGGCTGCTAGACCGGGACCTGGTTGACGCTCTGTGTTGATTCGATGTTGACTAATTAAATTACCATTTGCTTAAAAACAGCCTTAAACATTACCTCACATTAAAGCATTTTTTTGTGAAGAAACATGTATTTTTGTGAATAACTTTGGCTATGTTAATGCAATTTATCTAATTTTTATGGAGGATATGTATTTTGGAAGGAATTACAAAAGAAATATTCAACCTACTTTATTAAAACGTGGAAATCATTTTGTACAGTTAAGCATATTTAAGCATTTGTTTGTGCCATTGACTTTCATGTAAATCATATGTTTCTAATTAGCATAATTTTTAAAAAATATTATTCTTTCTGTGTTCCCAGATCAGTCACACATTCAATGTTTAGTTTTTACCGTTTTCCAATAGATGGCATATTTTCTCCATATATAGCAGGGCAATGACTGACACTGCATTTGAATTTAATGATTCTGCTGTATTTCTTTACCTCTGGCTGTCCATTATAATACATATTTAGCCAAAAAAAATTGTTTGTGTTATTTAGAGATTCCATACAATAGCTTGCATGTGTGTGTTCTGAATTTTTGGTAATTGTGTTTTTACAGTGTGCCTTAAAAAATTAAGCCCTTACTGAAAGTAGAAAATCTGCTCATTCTCAAAATGGCATTTTGACATGCGTCACTCTGTGTGCATGTGCAGGCATGCATGCATGCAGGGATCAAAGCACTTTACAAATCTTATTTCAGGTCATTCTAATCATTATACTATAATATGTGTATTTTAATACTATGTGAGGTCATTCTAAACATTATACTATAGTATCTGTATTTCAATACTATTTCAGGTCATTCTAAACATTATACTATAGCAGGGATTCCCAAAGTGTGGGCGGGCCTAAGAAAAAGTAAGTGGGCACAATAAATGTAATTGAAAACAAGTATATTTTTGCCCGCGCGCGTGTCCTCCACATGTGCCCTAGCTTCATAATAATAATGCGGCGAGTTTCAGCACTCTGGCCTGCGCACGCCGATATGTTCCGTCGCGCGCTCGCGTGTCCTCCGCATGTGCCCTAGCTTCATAATAATAATGCGCCGAGCTTCAGCACTCTGGCCTGCGCACGCCGATATGTTCCGTCGCAAGCGTGCGTGTCCTCCACATGTGCCCTAGCTTCATAATAATAATGCGCCGAGCTTCAGCACTCTGGCCTGCGCACGCTGATATGTTCCGTATTTGATCATTTTTAACGGTGTTGGAGGAATCTGAAGGTGGTGAGTCATTCTGGCAGATTGTAATTAACACCTGTCTCATGCAGGTGTTCTGACATTGTAAACCTCACACACTGAACATTGTGGATGTAACAAAATAACAAGAAATGATTCCCATTCAGGCTATTGGCAGCGCGCGATCTGAAGTTCAGAGTGTGTCTGTCAGAGGTCAGACGTGTTCCGGCTGAACCACGGCTCACGGGTGCACAAGTGAGCACATCTGGGCTGGGCAGAAGGAATTTTACAACACTGGTTTAAATAGCGCGAGACGCGGTGACTTGAGCGGCTGTGCCGCGCGCGCGTGTGCGCGCGCACACACACACACACAGATTCAATAAGCGCACGCGCTGCTTTAACTCCGGTGCGCCGTCAGACTGAAGGCAGAAATGAACGCTGCCTCCACCACGATAAAAACTTTTAAGAGGTTATTTTTCATTCAAGGTCAAATTAAGATATTAGCTTCTGGGATGTGTCGGGTCCGCTCCAGCCAGTGACTCCGAACCTGACCACAAGTCCACTGCAGCATTTGTTATTCCAGTCCGCATGACAGCGGATCACAGATTCAGCCTCACCATAAAACAGCAATAAGTCGGTCTGAGGCAAAAGTGATCATCATGGCTATATCTTGTCCCCTATTGACATTTGATTACGCACAAGTAGGTGATCAGCTCAGGTTTACGCAGAGCAGAAGGAAGGAGAGCGCTCTGGCCGCACAGGTTAAACGTTCCTACTTTAAGAAAACCGTTAAATTGCATTCTTTATGTGCTACCTGGGTACTCTAAATATTTATTCAAAATGAAATCAAAGGAAATTGTAATGGTATCGAGTGTTTATTAATTACTATTTAAAAAATGAAAGTGATGGGGAATTTTTTTTAACCCTTTCTGTTTAGCTTGACATCTGATATATATATATATATATATATATATATACATATATATATATATATATATATATAGAGAGAGAGAGAGAGAGAGAGCCATGCCCCGATGTGGGGGCTGGGGGGGGGGGGGGGTGCGTCGACATGGTCGGGACATAGAAGGGGGTGCGAGGCTAAATAAGTTTGGGAACCGCTGTACTATAGTATGTGTATTTCAATACAGGTCATTCTAAACATTGTATTATAGTATGTGTATTTTAAAACTATTTCAGGTCATTCTAAACATAATATTCTAGTATGTGTATTTTAATACAGTGTGAGGTCATTCTAAACACAATAGTATGTGTTTTTTAATACAGTGTGAAGTCATTCTAAACATTAAACTATAGTATCTGTATTTCAATACTATTACATGTCATATAAACATTATACTATAGTATGTGTATTTTGAAACTATTTCAGGTCATTCTTATTATACTATTGTATGCGTATTTTAAAACTATTTTAGGTCATTCTAAATATTATACTATATTATGTGTATTATAATACTTTGTGAGGTCATTCTAAACACTATACTATAGTATGTGTATTTTAATACTATGCAAGGTCATTCTAAACATACTATAGTATTTGTATTTCAATACTATTTCAGGTCATTCTAAACATTATACTATAGCATGCGTATTTTAAAACTGTTAAAGGTCATTCTAAATATTATACTGTAGTATGTGTAATATAATTCTATGCTAGGTCATTCTAAACATTATACTATAGTATGTGTATTTTAATGCTTTTTCTGTTCATTCTAAATGTTATAAAAAAAGTATAAAATCGTAAGCGCGACGCTATTAGATAGGCGGGGGGGGGGGGGGGGGGGGGACGACCTCGCGCTGCTGCGAACCGGTTCGGCCGTCACATTCCCGCAGAAACTGGTTGATCACACCGGGGCCAGACTACTAACATGTGGCTTTACAACCACAATGTCCTCAGAAGCGAAAACGCTTTTAAAAGGGAGGGAGGAGTCCTAACTGTTGCTAAAGGCGTGTTGTGATGAGAGTGCAGTTATATACTGGTTAATATATTTTTGGGTTCAGTTGCTTACATGTGGCCTAATGTGAGTCTATTTGGGATCATTGGAATGATCAGCAGCATTTCTTGATGTGATTTTATGGCAGTTGCCCAGGGCATCATCACAAGGAGGATGGCATTCATTTACTTGAGTTTTATTTGGTATTTTTTCAGTAATTTTTGGAAATAGTGATTAATTTTGATTAATTCACAGCCTATGTTTAATTACATTTAAAAATTTGTTGTTTGACATCCCCAATTATAATAAATGTCTACAGATGAGATCAAACAAAACAGATGAGAATTGCCCTTAAAGAGCAAGTCACCCCCAAATAAACTTTTTTTTGCTGATAAACTAAATAAACGAGTGTCTAATCTTGCTGCAGACACGTGTCGTCAATAATTTGGCACTTCAGTGCATCTTAGTTAAAATTTAAATATTCTGCCTAAAACTGGCAGTGTTGTGCCATTGTCAGGTAAAAACTCTGCACTGTATTTTAATTTAAATCTGCCACCGCTATTGGCTAAGAAGTATGCTATGATGTAAACTGGTACATTATGATGTCACAATGCTGTTGTGAGCCTGTGTGTGTATTTGTTAGCGGCTCCGCCCTCTCGGTCTGCCAGGCAACAGCAAGTGTTGCATTTTTCAAACATGAAGTGGGAGTGGAGTTAGACTCTGGTGGGGTTGACTTGCTCTTTAAAGAGCAAGTAACGTCTAAATTAACTTTTTTTTCCCGATGAACTGTATAAATGAGTGTCTAATAGTGTTTTAAATGTGTGCATTCTTTATTTTAGCATTTTGGTGCATTTTCTTTAAAAATTAAAAATTCTGTCTGAAAACCACAGTAATGCGCCACCTTCAGCTGAAAACATAGAATTTGAGTCGTTTTGAATAAATTTTAGCCAATGGCTAAAGAGTAAAGTACTACGTAAACCAGTAGAGTACTACGTAGCAGCTCCGTGCCAAAGTTATAAAAGCAACGAGTGTCTCGGCCACGCCCTGTGGCGAGTGGGAGTTGGATTTGCAAGCGAGCATAGGAGGTCAGTGGTAGTTCAGCATTAGCATATAGCATTAGCATATCCTAGTCTTTAGCATATCTTTTAGTGTTATAAATACTTATTTAGTGTTAGCTTGGCTGTTGGATATTGTAGTTTAGTTAGTGTTTGGCTGTTAGTGTAATTGGGAAAGTATTTCGGGTTTAGTGTTCCATATCATCTTAGTATTGGTGAGTAGGTGTAGTGTAGTATGCTTGCGGTGACTCTGTGGGCATTTTACCCGCGATTCTGCACGTCTGCATTTGAAGAGGGAGGCTGCCCACCGTGGCTCTTCCGTGATTTAGATGCAGCCCACCAACTCTGCTCCCCCACCACGGCGGGCTCCAGTCTGAGGTGAGTAAGCTAAATAAACGTTTTAACATCTTCTAAAGACAATTCCCTACCTAAATGCAAAGTCTGAGAGACGTGGTTTACTTCCTTTAGCTAGTCAGTCGGCAATTCTGCAACAGTGTCTCTAACTAACAGCACTAGTTGACAGACAGCATTACAGCGTGAAATCCAGCTTGTAACACGGTTCTGTAAGGAATTATGTTCAGGAGGTCACATTTCAGGCTCTCCACATCATGTGTGACTGACTTTTACGTTATAACAACGATCACACACTAGGAATGTTATAAAGCGCCTATATAGGAGATTCTTTTGTATATTATCTGACTTTATAAACTCCCAACAACAATGTGCTTCTATTTTTTTTCAGGCTAAATCTACCCAAGACACTGGCTGTCAGACTGATTTAGCTGCAAGAATGCACTTGTCCAGGCAGACGTGAAGCCTTACCGGCATAGCAAAGGTGAATTATTTTTAATAATCTTCTATGTAAACATTTTATTACCTTCTAGTTTTAATTTGTTTTACAGATTATTGTTACAGGTGATTTCATGCTCTTTTAAACATTTGTAAATGTGCTGCTTCTTTGTTTTTACATAGCCAGCCAGAATGGAGTTCACAGCCGCAGTGTGTCTGGTGACCCACGGGGACCATGATGAAAATTCATCTTCCAGAAAGTCCCAGAGCATCCACACCCCCTGAAAAGACCAAGATGTGAGGTGTCTGCTGTTGATTCCAGCTTCCACCTCAGTGACAGTGCAAGCTCAGTGAACTGTTCAAGGTAAAAAAAAAATTAAAACATTTCAGAATTTTTAAGATATTAACAATTAAATAAGTATGTGATTACATCATGACATCATGACGGAGGCTACTGATTCTGCCCCTGTGACACTTGGTGGTGACGTGTGAGCTGATTCACCTGGAAAATAACTTTTACATTAAATATTTTGTTTTTGCTATCAGAAGTAAATTAACTAATAACCTGCATTATTGCAGGACGCTCAGCAAAATATGGACTCTACACCATGAGTCAGGCACACGTTAATATTCTATAAAAGCACATAAGGTGAGCAACACCACATATTATTGTACACTGTCCTGAATTTGTTTTCTTTCTGCATCTCATTAGCCTGGCTGATCACCTGATAACTCCTGTCATCTGGTTATGACAGCATGAGGATATCCTCACACACCTGCCATCTGGTTATGACAGCATGAGGATGTCCTCACACACCTGTAACCTATCAGCTCATCTGGCAGAATAGAGAGAGAAGAGACAACACCACATCTCCTGTTCCTGGAAAGCCTTCAGCCATCCTTCGATGACTGAGAACCTCCATCAGCTCTGCCTCCTGTCTGCCTACAATTATTATAATAAATATTGTGTTTGACAAGTTTTTTGTGCTGCCAAATATCTCATTTAGATTCCAGTTGATATTTTAATGGATATTCATAAATTACATTGATTATCACATTTTTGTTGCATGTTTATCTAGCTCTATTGTGATGAATTAAACTAGCACCTCACTGTTAAAAGCTCGTTTTAATTTCCAGCATGTTTAAGTATTTATGTACATGAACAAAAACAGGAAATATATAAATTGAGACTTATTTAATTAATATAACAAATAAGGGGGAAAGAGTCATTGAAAGGCACATTCTTCTGGAAGCTCCTGATCCTGACGACACCAGCAGAGGAGACCACCTGCAGACACCAGAGACCAGCTGCAGACACCAGAGGACCTAGAACCGAGAGAGCAGCTGTTATTAGTAAATAAATAAAGAAATCAGGGCAGTTTTAGTGGGCTGAACACATTACAGAATAATTTTCTCATGGGGTATTTTCATAACGTTACATGCAGCAGACTGTAACTTGAGCCCAGGGCTACCGGAGAGCTGCTATCCAGCACGTTTCAGTGGATTTTCCTGCTTTAACAGGTTAGATTAGCTGTTAAGCAGCTCAGCTATTTGTTGCTGATTAAAACCAGGTGTGCTGAAGCAGATAAACCTCCAAAACATGCTGAATACTAGCTTTTTAGGGTCGCGGAGCCAAACACTGCAGCTAATCCAATGCTAGGGCTAAATGCTACTTACCGTTCAGAGGTGGTTCTGTTGGGTCAGTTCTGGGAGTTTCAGGCAACTCACAAGCTCAAAACAATAAGACTCAGGTCCGCTTGTCTCCTCCAAACAGACTTGGTCCCTTTCTTCTCGAGTGTCTGGGTAAGGAGGGGGAGAAACGTCCTCCACTTCTAATAACTGCTCAGAGTGAAGGGAGCTAGCTTCGTCTAGTTAGCCATCGTCTTCGTCACTGCCGCGGCTCCGCCCTCTCGGTCCTCCAGGCAACGCCTACTAATGTTGCATTTTTTTAATTGATACGTGGGTGGAGAAGGACTCCGAGGCTCAATTGACCCGCTTTTTAAGCTGTTTAACTTGGACCAAGCATTTTAGGTCACAGATAGGTGTAGCTTGGGGTCTCTGTCTATACACCTTATAAGACAATTTAGGTGATGGCATGTTGTTTTTCTGCTATTGAACTGTTTTCTAATAATGTTGTGTTTAATAAAGTGAAGAAAGGAGAGAAATAACGTTTCCCTAGCAATTTTTAAAAATGTCCCTATGTAATCCGATTAATCGATTAATCGTGTTGAGACCCCATCCGATTCATCGATTATCCAAATAATCGTTTGTTGCAGCCCTAGTATAATGTTTAGAATGTGTATTTTAATACTTTTTCAGGTCATTCTAAACATACTATAGTATGTGTATTTTAAAGCTATTTCAGGTCTTTCTAAACATTATACTATAGTATGTGTATTTTAATATTATGTGAGGTCATTCTGAACATTAAAACTATAGTATCTGTATTTCAATACTATTACATGTCATTATAAACATTATACTATAGTATGTGTATTTTGAAACTATTTCAGGTCATTCTAAATATTAAACTATAGTATGTGTATTTTAAAACTATTTTTGGTCATTCTAAAATTATACTATATTATGTGTATTATAATACTTTGTGAGGTCATTCTAAACACTATACTATAGTATGTGTTTTTTAAAAACTGTTTCAGGTCATTCTACACATTATACTATAATGTGTATTTCAATACCATGTGAGGTCATTCTAAACATTATACTATAGTATCTGTATTTCAATACTATTTCAGGTCATTCTAAACATTATACTATAGCGTGTGTATTTTAAAACTATTTAAGGTCATTCTAAACACTATACTATATTATGTGTATTATAATACTATGTGAAGTCATTCTAAACATACTATACTATGTGTATTTTAAAACTATTTCAGGTTATTCTAAATATTATTCTATAGTATATGTATTTTAATATTATTTGAGGTAATTCTGAACATTATGCTCTGTGTATTTTAAAACAATTTCAGGTCATTCTAAACATTATAGTATGTGTGTTTTAAAACTATTTCAGGTCATTCTAAACATACTATAGTATGTGTATTATAATACTATGTGAGGTCATTCTAAACATTATACTATAGTATGTGTATTTTAAAACCATTTCAGATAATTCTAAGCATTATACTATAGTATGTGTATTTTCACATATAGTATGTGATATCTGGTCTGTCCCGGAGGGGCATCCGAGAGCCCTTTGTCCCGTTCTCATTGTTGAAAAAATTTCATCAACCGCGTTGAGTGACCAACTGACGAGATCCATTTAAGTGAATTTCAGTTTCCAGAAAACATGCAGAAACAGCCGTGCACCCAACATACACAGACAAAGGCCTTGAAGATAAGACAAGGAGGAGAGGAGAAGAAAAGCGTCTGCACCCTCCAGGAGCCAGAAGAAGAGAATTTCAGGACATTCTAAACATTATACTATGGTATGTGTATTTTAATACTATATCTGGTCATTCTAAACATTATACTATAGTATGTGTATTTTAATGCTATTTCAGGTAATTCTAAACAATATACTATAGTGTGTGTATTTTAATACTTTTTCAGGTCTTTCTAAACAATACTATCGAATGTGTATTTCAATACTATTTCAGGTCATTCTAAACATTGTACTATAGTATGTGTATTTTAATACTATCTGAGGTCATTCTGAACATTATACTATAGTATGTGTATTTTAATACCAAATCTGGTCATTCTAAACATTATAGTATAGTGTGTGTAGGGGTTTCCTTTTCAGCTTCCATTAATTTTTTAACAAATGAAAGGACCTGTTACTTCTATACAATGGCTTTAGAGCAAAATAATCATTTGACTTCTCTCATTCTACAGATGAAACATGAATTTCAACTTCAAATACAAATGCTATTTTGCCAGTGGAAATATGAAATGCAGACCCAGCTATATGCAGCTTGCTGAAATGAAAAATATGCAGATGCAACTTTTCAATCTGCAGCAGGAAGTCACAAAAGTCCAAGCCACTGGAGATGACTCCCAGGTGGGAGGGGCTCAAACCCTGTGCTCCACTGATTTGCCTCCAGATAAGATGGAAACGCTGCAACCGGATGTACTGATTCAACAATGTCGAGCGAGACAAACTATGACAACTTTTGTTAAAATACAAAGATTTTCTTTCACTCGACTCCTTGGACTGTGGTCTAACCACTATCCATGAGGCCAGGATTCCTACACTGCCACATGCTGCGCCGACTTTTGTGCGTCCATACAAGATTCCCCTGGCATCCAACGGACCAGTCCAGGAAATCACTGAAAGCCTCTTGGCTAAAGAGATCATCCGACCCTGAAACAGCACCTACTCGGCTCCATTGTGGCCAGTGAAGAAGCCTAATGGTAAGTGGCGACTAACCATTGACTACAGGCAACTCAACAAACAGGTTCCCTTGTCTAGGTAGCCGATGGCGCGCCTGGAACAAGAACTCCCAAAAGTGAAATACGCTAAATACTTCTCCACCCTTGACATTGCGTCTGGATTCTGGACAATTTCTGTCCATAAATCGGACCAACACAAACTAGCCTTCTTGCCAACCGCCAGTACACCTTAACTCGGTGTCCTTTTGGTTATTCCAACTCACCAGCTGAGTTCCACATCTTCTTGGACAAAGCCTGCCCTGATGCTCGAGAGCGAGGTACCCTCATCTATGTCGACGACAATCTTGTTCGTAAGCGTACTTTGGATGATAAACATAATATAATATGTGTATTTTAAAACTATTTCAGGTCATTCTAAACATTATATTATAGTATGTGTATTTTAATACTTTATCTGGTCATTCTAAACGTTATACTATAGTGTGTGTATTTTAATACCATTTCAGGTCCTTATACTATAGTATGTGTATTTTAAAACAATTTCAGGTCATTCTAAACATTATACTATAGTATGTGTATTATAATACTATGTGAGGTCATTCTAAACATTATACTATAGTATGTGTATTTTAAAACCATTTCAGGTAACAACATTGTACTATAGTATGTGTATTTTAATGCATTTTCTGGTCATTCTAAACGTTATACTATTGTGTGTGTATTTTAATACCATTTCAGGTCCTTATACTATAGTATGTGTATTTTAAAACAATTTCAGTTCATTCTAAACATTATACTATAGTATGTGTATTATAATACTATGTGAGGTCATTCTAAACATTATACTATAGTATGTGTATTTTAAAACCATTTCAGGTAACAACATTGTACTATAGTATGTGTATTTTAATGCATTTTCTGGTCATTCTAAATGTTATACTATTGTATGTGTATTTTAAAACTATTTGTGGTCATTCTAAACATTATACTATTGCATGTGTATTTGAATACTTTTTCAGGTCATTCTAAACATACTAAAGTATACTCGGATAGGAGACAGAGTTGAGTTGCCATAGCGACGGCACATTCCACATATCTTCTGAGGGGGGAGTTTTCGTTGTAGCCTTGCAGACTCAAGGGTGCCATATTCCGATTAGAAATTGTTTTGGGGCCAGACAGAGATAATTTTCTCTCTGTCTTACAGTTTGTTGGTCCTCAACCTCTCAAAATCCCAATAATGGACATTAAACTATCCCAATCTGTGCTGATTTGTCCACTCTATCCTTCATGGCATCCATCTTCTGTGACAATGAATGAATCTCGGCCAAAGTTCCAAGCTTATGATTCATCTCGACAATTATGTGAGTCTGTGAATTCACAGCGCGGTGCAAGCCATCTCTTGAGTTCGGGGATCAGGCCAATATTCCTCTACAGCTCGTTAATTTTCCGGGAAGACAGGAAGCCTCCAAGGCGGATCGGCAGGAAACCCGACACCAACACCACGAATATCCACACATCTTCAGAGTGCTACACAGACAGCTGGTCTGTCCCGGAGGGGCATCCGAGGGCCCCTTCTCCCGTTCTCATCGTTGAAAAAATTTCATCAACTGCGTTGAGTGACCAACTGACGAGATCCATTTAAGTGAATTTCAGTTTCCACAAAACATGCAGAAGCAGCCGTGCACCCAACACACACAGACAGACAAAGGTCTTGAGGATAAGACAAGGAGGAGAGGAGAAGAAAAGCGTCTGCACCCTCCAGGAGCCAGAAGAAGAGAATTTCAGGTCATTCTAAACATTATACTATGGTATGTGTATTTTAATACTATATCTGGTCTTTCTAAACATTATACTATAGTATGTGTATTTTAATGCTATTTTAGGTAATTCTAAACAATATACTATAGTGTGTGTATTTTAATACTTTTTCAGGTCATTCTAAACATTATACTATAGAATGTGTATTACAATACTATTTCAGGTCATTCTAAACATTGTACTATAGTATGTGTATTTTAATACTGAGGTCATTCTGAACATTATACTATAGAATGTGTATTTTAATACTAAATCTGGTCATTCTAAACATTGTAGTATAGTGTGTGTAGGGGTTTCCTTTTCAGCTTCCATTAATTTTTTAACAAGTGAAAGGACCTGTTACTTCCATACAATGGCTTTAGAGCAAAATAATCATTTGACTTCTCTCCTTCTACAGATGAAACATGAATTTCAACTTCAAATACTAATGCTATTTTGCCAGTGGAAATATGAAACGCAGACCCAGCTATATGCAGCTTGCTGAAATGAAAAATATGCAGATGCAACTTTTCAATCTGCAACAGGAAGTCACAAAAGTCCAAGCCATTGGAGATGACTCCCAGGTGGGAGGGGCTCAAACCCTGTGCTCCACTGATTTGCCTCCAGATAAGATGAAAATGCTGCAACCGGATGTACTGATTGGCTCTGAACTAAAGGAAACACATGTCCCATATCGCTCCATCCACATTGATGATAAGTGCAACCTCCACGGATAGTGGCCCAGCGCCCCCTGGTGTCGAGCCTGACGAACTACTGCTGGGACCTCTCCTGCCACAGGGTGGTAAGCCCACAGTATTTGTCATATTGCAACAGGGGCATCCCTGCAACGCATTTTTAGATACGAGTTCAGATTGTACAATCATGAGCAAATCTCTTTGACTGCGTCTGCTTGGATGTAGGGGGAGGCGTACGTCCTCTAGAACTGATTCCCTGTGCATTAACTATCCGTGTTTTCTCTGATTCTACAGTGCTCTTCTAAGACTGCTCCAATTCACGATCGGTCCCATGAGCTTGACACACCCTATGTACATCTGTGAGACTGGAACCATGCCTTTGCTCATTGGCATCGGTTTTGAAGCGCTTTGATGCTTATGTCGATATTGGAGAAGGGGAAATGAAGGTAGGTGTTAGAAAACATCTGCCGTTCACTCCACCTTCTTTCCCCGACTCACGCTGCCTTGCGGTAGGTGATTCTGAGCATGGGGGAACCGCATGCTCACTGCCGAGCTCAAAGCCATCAGAGACTCCCTCTGATGTTTTCTCTCAGATTGAACAGGTCGTGGACCAAGCAGATGCTCTTACCAACAATGTCGAGCGAGACAAACTATGACAACTTTTGTTAAAATAGAAAGATTTTCTTTCACTCGACTCCTTGGACTGTGGTCTAACCACTATCCATGAGGCCAGGATTTCTACACTGCCACATGCTGCGCCGACTTTTGTGCGTCCATAAAAGATTCCCCTGGCATCCAAGGGACCAGTCCAGGAAATCACTGAAAGCCTCTTGGCTAAAGAGATCATCCGACCCTGAAACAGCACCTACTCGGCTCCATTATGGCCAGTGAAGAAGCCTAATGTTAAGTGGCGACTAACCATTGACTACAGGCAACTCAACAAACAGGTTCCCTTGTCTAGGTAGCCGATGGCGCGCCTGGAACAAGATCTCCCAAAAGTGAAATACGCTAAATACTTCTCCACCCTTGACATTGCGTCTGGATTCTGGACAATTTCTGTCCATAAATCGGACCAACACAAACTAGCCTTCTTGCCAACCGCCAGTACACCTTAACTCGGTGTCCTTTTGGTTATTCCAACTCACCAGCTGAGTTCAACATCTTCTTGGACAAAGCCTGCCCTGATGCTCGAGAGCGAGGTACCCTCATCTATGTCGACGACAATCTTGTTCGTAAGCGTACCTTGTATGATAAACATACTATAATATGTGTATTTTAAAACTATTTCAGGTCATTCTAAACATTATATTATAGTATGTGTATTTTAATACTTTATCTGGTCATTCTAAATGTTATACTACAGTATGTGTATTTTAATACCATTTCAGGTCATTCTAAACATTATACTATAGTATGTGTATTTTAAAACAATTTCAGGTCATTCTAAACATTATACTATAGTATGTGTATTATAATACTATTTGAGGTCATTCTAAACATTATACTATAGTATGTGTATTTTAAAACCATTTCAGGTCATTCTAAACATTATAGTATGTGTATTTTAATGCATTTTCTGGTCATTTTAAACGTTATACTATTGTATGTGTATTTGAATACTTTTTCAGGTCATTCTAAACATACTAAAGTATACTGGGATAGGAGACAGTGTTGAGTTGCCATAGCGACGGCACATTCCACATATCTTCTGAGGGGGGAGTTTTCGTTGTAGCCTTGCAGACTCAAGGGTGCCATATTCCGATTAGAAATTGTTTTGGGGCCAGACAGAGATAATTTCCTCTCTGTCTTACAGTTTGTTGGTCCTCAACCTCTCAAAATCCCAATAATGGACATTAAACTATCCCAATCCGTGATGATTTGTCCACTCTATCCTTCATGGCATCCATCTTCTGTGACAATGAATGAATCTCGGCCAAAGTTCCAAGCTTATGATTAATCTCGACAATTATGTGAGTCTGTGAATTCACAGCGCGGTGCAAGCCATCTCTTGAGTTCGGGGATCAGGCCAATATTCCTCTACAGCTCGTTAATTTTCCGGGAAGACAGGAAGCCTCCAAGGCGGATCGGCAGGAAACCCGACACCAACACCACGAATATCCACACATCTTCAGAGTGCTACACAGACAGCTGGTCTGTCCCGGAGGGTCATCCGAGGGCCCCTTCTCCCGTTCTCATCGTTGAAAAAATTTCATCAACTGCGTTGAGTGACCAACTGACGAGATCCATTTAAGTGAATTTCAGTTTCCACAAAACATGCAGAAGCAGCCGTGCACCCAACACACACAGACAGACAAAGGTCTTGAGGATAAGACAAGGAGGAGAGGAGAAGAAAAGCGTCTGCACCCTCCAGGAGCCAGAAGAAGAGAATTTCAGGTCATTCTAAACATTATACTATGGTATGTGTATTTTAATACTATATCTGGTCTTTCTAAACATTATACTATAGTATGTGTATTTTAATGCTATTTCAGGTAATTCTAAACAATATACTATAGTGTGTGTATTTTAATACTTTTTCAGGTCATTCTAAACATTATACTATAGAATGTGTATTACAATACTATTTCAGGTCATTCTAAACATTGTACTATAGTATGTGTATTTTAATACTGAGGTCATTCTGAACATTATACTATAGAATGTGTATTTTAATACTAAATCTGGTCATTCTAAACATTGTAGTATAGTGTGTGTAGGGGTTTCCTTTTCAGCTTCCATTAATTTTTTAACAAGTGAAAGGACCTGTTACTTCCATACAATGGCTTTAGAGCAAAATAATCATTTGACTTCTCTCCTTCTACAGATGAAACATGAATTTCAACTTCAAATACTAATGCTATTTTGCCAGTGGAAATATGAAACGCAGACCCAGCTATATGCAGCTTGCTGAAATGAAAAATATGCAGATGCAACTTTTCAATCTGCAACAGGAAGTCACAAAAGTCCAAGCCATTGGAGATGACTCCCAGGTGGGAGGGGCTCAAACCCTGTGCTCCACTGATTTGCCTCCAGATAAGATGAAAATGCTGCAACCGGATGTACTGATTGGCTCTGAACTACAGGAAACACATGTCCCATATCGCTCCATCCACATTGATGATAAGTGCAACCTCCACGGATAGTGGCCCAGCGCCCCCTGGTGTCGAGCCTGACGAACTACTGCTGGGACCTCTCCTGCCACAGGGTGGTAAGCCCACAGTATTTGTCATATTGCAACAGGGGCATCCCTGCAACGCATTTTTAGATACGAGTTCAGATTGTACAATCATGAGCAAATCTCTTTGACTGCGTCTGCTTGGATGTAGGGGGAGGCGTACGTCCTCTAGAACTGATTCCCTGTGCATTAACTATCCGTGTTTTCTCTGATTCTACAGTGCTCTTCTAAGACTGCTCCAATTCACGATCGGTCCCATGAGCTTGACACACCCTATGTACATCTGTGAGACTGGAACCATGCCTTTGCTCATTGGCATCGGTTTTGAAGCGCTTTGATGCTTATGTCGATATTGGAGAAGGGGAAATGAAGGTAGGTGTTAGAAAACATCTGCCGTTCACTCCACCTTCTTTCCCCGACTCACGCTGCCTTGCGGTAGGTGATTCTGAGCATGGGGGAACCGCATGCTCACTGCCGAGCTCAAAGCCATCAGAGACTCCCTCTGATGTTTTCTCTCAGATTGAACAGGTCGTGGACCAAGCAGATGCTCTTACCAACAATGTCGAGCGAGACAAACTATGACAACTTTTGTTAAAATAGAAAGATTTTCTTTCACTCGACTCCTTGGACTGTGGTCTAACCACTATCCATGAGGCCAGGATTTCTACACTGCCACATGCTGCGCCGACTTTTGTGCGTCCATAAAAGATTCCCCTGGCATCCAAGGGACCAGTCCAGGAAATCACTGAAAGCCTCTTGGCTAAAGAGATCATCCGACCCTGAAACAGCACCTACTCGGCTCCATTATGGCCAGTGAAGAAGCCTAATGTTAAGTGGCGACTAACCATTGACTACAGGCAACTCAACAAACAGGTTCCCTTGTCTAGGTAGCCGATGGCGCGCCTGGAACAAGATCTCCCAAAAGTGAAATACGCTAAATACTTCTCCACCCTTGACATTGCGTCTGGATTCTGGACAATTTCTGTCCATAAATCGGACCAACACAAACTAGCCTTCTTGCCAACCGCCAGTACACCTTAACTCGGTGTCCTTTTGGTTATTCCAACTCACCAGCTGAGTTCAACATCTTCTTGGACAAAGCCTGCCCTGATGCTCGAGAGCGAGGTACCCTCATCTATGTCGACGACAATCTTGTTCGTAAGCGTACCTTGTATGATAAACATACTATAATATGTGTATTTTAAAACTATTTCAGGTCATTCTAAACATTATATTATAGTATGTGTATTTTAATACTTTATCTGGTCATTCTAAATGTTATACTACAGTATGTGTATTTTAATACCATTTCAGGTCATTCTAAACATTATACTATAGTATGTGTATTTTAAAACAATTTCAGGTCATTCTAAACATTATACTATAGTATGTGTATTATAATACTATTTGAGGTCATTCTAAACATTATACTATAGTATGTGTATTTTAAAACCATTTCAGGTCATTCTAAACATTATAGTATGTGTATTTTAATGCATTTTCTGGTCATTTTAAACGTTATACTATTGTATGTGTATTTGAATACTTTTTCAGGTCATTCTAAACATACTAAAGTATACTGGGATAGGAGACGGTGTTGAGTTGCCATAGCGACGGCACATTCCACATATCTTCTGAGGGGGGAGTTTTCGTTGTAGCCTTGCAGACTCAAGGGTGCCATATTCCGATTAGAAATTGTTTTGGGGCCAGACAGAGATAATTTCCTCTCTGTCTTACAGTTTGTTGGTCCTCAACCTCTCAAAATCCCAATAATGGACATTAAACTATCCCAATCCGTGATGATTTGTCCACTCAATCCTTCATGGCATCCATCTTCTGTGACAATGAATGAATCTCGGCCAAAGTTCCAAGCTTATGATTCATCTAGACAATTATGTGAGTCTGTGAATTCACAGCGCGGTGCAAGCCATCTCTTGAGTTCGGGGATCAGGCCAATATTCCTCTACAGCTCGTTAATTTTCCGGGAAGACAGGAAGCCTCCAAGGCGGATCGGCAGGAAACCCGACACCAACACCACGAATATCCACACATCTTCAGAGTGCTACACAGACAGCTGGTCTGTCCCGGAGGGGCATCCGAGGGCCCCTTCTCCCGTTCTCATCGTTGAAAAAATTTCATCAACTGCGTTGAGTGACCAACTGACGAGATCCATTTAAGTGAATTTCAGTTTCCACAAAACATGCAGAAGCAGCCGTGCACCCAACACACACAGACAGACAAAGGTCTTGAGGATAAGACAAGGAGGAGAGGAGAAGAAAAGCGTCTGCACCCTCCAGGAGCCAGAAGAAGAGAATTTCAGGTCATTCTAAACATTATACTATGGTATGTGTATTTTAATACTATATCTGGTCTTTCTAAACATTATACTATAGTGTGTGTATTTTAATGCTATTTCAGGTAATTCTAAACAATATACTATAGTGTGTGTATTTTAATACTTTTTCAGGTCATTCTAAACATTATACTATAGAATGTGTATTACAATACTATTTCAGGTCATTCTAAACATTGTACTATAGTATGTGTATTTTAATACTGAGGTCATTCTGAACATTATACTATAGAATGTGTATTTTAATACTAAATCTGGTCATTCTAAACATTGTAGTATAGTGTGTGTAGGGGTTTCCTTTTCAGCTTCCATTAATTTTTTAACAAGTGAAAGGACCTGTTACTTCCATACAATGGCTTTAGAGCAAAATAATCATTTGACTTCTCTCCTTCTACAGATGAAACATGAATTTCAACTTCAAATACTAATGCTATTTTGCCAGTGGAAATATGAAACGCAGACCCAGCTATATGCAGCTTGCTGAAATGAAAAATATGCAGATGCAACTTTTCAATCTGCAACAGGAAGTCACAAAAGTCCAAGCCATTGGAGATGACTCCCAGGTGGGAGGGGCTCAAACCCTGTGCTCCACTGATTTGCCTCCAGATAAGATGAAAATGCTGCAACCGGATGTACTGATTGGCTCTGAACTACAGGAAACACATGTCCCATATCGCTCCATCCACATTGATGATAAGTGCAACCTCCACGGATAGTGGCCCAGCGCCCCCTGGTGTCGAGCCTGACAAACTACTGCTGGGACCTCTCCTGCCACAGGGTGGTAAGCCCACAGTATTTGTCATATTGCAACAGGGGCATCCCTGCAACGCATTTTTAGATACGAGTTCAGATTGTACAATCATGAGCAAATCTCTTTGACTGCGTCTGCTTGGATGTAGGGGGAGGCGTACGTCCTCTAGAACTGATTCCCTGTGCATTAACTATCCGTGTTTTCTCTGATTCTACAGTGCTCTTCTAAGACTGCTCCAATTCACGATCGGTCCCATGAGCTTGACACACCCTATGTACATCTGTGAGACTGGAACCATGCCTTTGCTCATTGGCATCGGTTTTGAAGCGCTTTGATGCTTATGTCGATATTGGAGAAGGGGAAATGAAGGTAGGTGTTAGAAAACATCTGCCGTTCACTCCACCTTCTTTCCCCGACTCACGCTGCCTTGCGGTAGGTGATTCTGAGCATGGGGGAACTGCATGCTCACTGCCGAGCTCAAAGCCATCAGAGACTCCCTCTGATGTTTTCTCTCAGATTGAACAGGTCGTGGACCAAGCAGATGCTCTTACCAACAATGTCGAGCGAGACAAACTATGACAACTTTTGTTAAAATAGAAAGATTTTCTTTCACTCGACTCCTTGGACTGTGGTCTAACCACTATCCATGAGGCCAGGATTTCTACACTGCCACATGCTGCGCCGTCTTTTGTGCGTCCATAAAAGATTCCCCTGGCATCCAAGGGACCAGTCCAGGAAATCACTGAAAGCCTCTTGGCTAAAGAGATCATCCGACCCTGAAACAGCACCTACTCGGCTCCATTATGGCCAGTGAAGAAGCCTAATGTTAAGTGGCGACTAACCATTGACTACAGGCAACTCAACAAACAGGTTCCCTTGTCTAGGTAGCCGATGGCGCGCCTGGAACAAGATCTCCCAAAAGTGAAATACGCTAAATACTTCTCCACCCTTGACATTGCGTCTGGATTCTGGACAATTTCTGTCCATAAATCGGACCAACACAAACTAGCCTTCTTGCCAACCGCCAGTACACCTTAACTCGGTGTCCTTTTGGTTATTCCAACTCACCAGCTGAGTTCAACATCTTCTTGGACAAAGCCTGCCCTGATGCTCGAGAGCGAGGTACCCTCATCTATGTCGACGACAATCTTGTTCGTAAGCGTACCTTGTATGATAAACATACTATAATATGTGTATTTTAAAACTATTTCAAGTCATTCTAAACATTATATTATAGTATGTGTATTTTAATACTTTATCTGGTCATTCTAAATGTTATACTACAGTATGTGTATTTTAATACCATTTCAGGTCATTCTAAACATTATACTATAGTATGTGTATTTTAAAACAATTTCAGGTCATTCTAAACATTATACTATGGTATGTGTATTATAATACTATTTGAGGTCATTCTAAACATTATACTATAGTATGTGTATTTTAAAACCATTTCAGGTCATTCTAAACATTATATTATGTGTATTTTAATGCATTTTCTGGTCATTCTAAACGTTATACTATTGTATGTGTATTTGAATACTTTTTCAGGTCATTCTAAACATACTAAAGTATACTGGGATAGGAGACAGTGTTGAGTTGCCATAGCGACGGCACATTCCACATATCTTCTGAGGGGGGAGTTTTCGTTGTAGCCTTGCAGACTCAAGGGTGCCATATTCCGATTAGAAATTGTTTTGGGGCCAGACAGAGATAATTTCCTCTCTGTCTTACAGTTTGTTGGTCCTCAACCTCTCAAAATCCCAATAATGGACATTAAACTATCCCAATCCGTGATGATTTGTCCACTCTATCCTTCATGGCATCCATCTTCTGTGACAATGAATGAATCTCGGCCAAAGTTCCAAGCTTATGATTCATCTCGACAATTATGTGAGTCTGTGAATTCACAGCGTGGTGCAAGCAATCTCTTGAGTTCGGGGATCAGGCCAATATTCCTCTACATCTCGTTAATTTTCCAGGAAGACAGGAAGCCTCCAAGGCGGATCGGCAGGAAACCCGACACCAACACCACGAATATCCACACATCTTCAGAGTCCTCCACAGACAGCTGGTCTGTCCCGAAGGGGCATCCGAGAGCCCCTTCTCCCATTCTCATCGTTGATAAATTTTCATCAACTGCGTTGAGTGACCAACTGACGAGATCCATTTAAGTGAATTTCAGTTTCCACAAAACATGCAGAAGCAGCCGTGCACCCAACACACACAGACAGACAAAGGTCTTTAGGATAAGACAAGGAGGAGAGGAGAAGAAAAGCGTCTGCACCCTCCAGGAGCAGGAAGAAGAGAATTTCAGGTCATTCTAAACATTATACTATGGTATGTGTATTTTAATACTATATCTGGTCTTTCTAAACATTATACTATAGTATGTGTATTTTAATGCTATTTCAGGTAATTCTAAACAATATACTATAGTGTGTGTATTTTAATACTTTTTCAGGTCATTCTAAACATTATACTATAGAATGTGTATTTCAATACTATTTCAGGTCATTCTAAACATTTTACTATAGTGTGTGTATTTTAATACTATCTGAGGTCATTCTGAACATTATACTATATTATGTGTATTTTAATACTAAATCTGGTCATTCTAAACATTGTAGTATAGTGTGTGTAGGGGTTTCCTTTTCAGCTTCCATTAATTTTTTAACAAATGAAAGGACCTGTTACTTCTATACAATGGCTTTAGAGTAAAATAATCATTTGAATTCTCTCATTCTACAGATGAAACATGAATTTCAACTTCAAATACAAATGCTATTTTTCCAGTGGAAATATGAAACACAGACCCAGCTATATGCAGCTTGCTGAAATGAAAAATCTGCAGATGCAACTTTTCAATCTGCAACAGGATGTCACAAAAGTCCAAGCCATTGGAGATGACTCCCAGGTGGGAGGGGCTCAAACCCTGTGCTCTGCTGATTTGCCTCCAGATAAGATGGAAACGCTGCAACCGGATGTACTGATTGGCTCTGAACTACAGGAAACACAACATGTCCCATACCGTTCCATCCACATTGATGATGAGTGCAACCTCCACGGATAGTGGCCCAGCGCCCCCTGGTGTCGAGCCTGACGAACTACTGCTGGGACCTCTCCTGCCACAGGGTGGTAAGCCCACAGTATCTGTCATATTGCAACAGGGGCATCCCTGCAATGCATTTTTAGATAGGGTTTCAGATTGTACAATCATGAGCAAATCTCTTTTTGACTGCATCTGCTTGGATGTAGGGGGAGGCGTACGTCCTCTAGAACTGATTCCCTGTGCATTAACTATCCGTGTTTTCTCTGATTCTACAGTGCTCTTCTAAGACTCTGCTCCAATTCACGATCGGTCCCATGAGCTTGACACACCCTATGTACATCTGTGAGACTGGAACCATGCCTTTGCTCATTGGCATCGATGTTTTGAAGCGCTTTGATGCTTATGTCGATATTGGAGAAGGGGAAATGAAGGTAGGTGTTAGAAAACCTCTGCCGTTCACTCCACCTTCTTTCCCCGACTCACGCTGCCTTGCGGTAGGTGATTCTGAGCATGGGGGAACCGCATGCTCACTGCCGAGCTCAAAGCCATCAGAGACTCCCTCTGATGTTTTCTCTCAGATTGAACAGGTCGTGGACCAAGCAGATGCTCTTACCAACGATTTCGAGCGAGACAAACTATGACAACTGTTGTTAAAATACAAAGATTTTCTTTCACTCGACTCCTTGGACTGTGGTCTAACCACTATCCATGAGGCCAGGATTTCTACACTGCCACATGCTGCGCCGACTTTTGTGCGTATATACAAGATTCCCCTGGCATCCAACGGACCAGTCCAGGAAATCCTTGAAAGCCTCTTGGCTAAAGGGATCATCCGACCCTGCAACAGCACCTACTCGGCTCCATTGTGGCCAGTGAAGAAGCCTAATGGTAAGTGGCGACTAACCATTGACTACAGGCAACTCAACAAACAGGTTCCCTTGTCTAGGTAGCCGATGGAAACGCTGCAACCGGATGTACTGATTGGCTCTGAACTACAGGAAACACACAACATGTCCCATACCATTCCATCCACATTGATGATAAGTGCAACCTCCACGGATAGTGGCCCGGCGCCCCCTGGTGTCGAGCCTGACGAACTGCTGTTGGGACCTCTTTCTGCCACAGGGTGGTAAGCCCACAGTATCTGTCATATTGCAACAAGGGCATCCCTGCAATGCACTTTTAGATACGGGTGAAGGAGTGAAAAGATGTGCAGCAAGCGTTTTATTTGTGGACGGAAATCACAGGAAACGTGGGTTTAGAGGTGGGGAGCGCATGAAGAGGTGGGAGAATGAGAGACAAATATGTCCGTGTTAAAAGTCTTTTATACATACAAAAATTACAATATAAACTCACTGTTTTGGACCGATACATGACAGGATACCACAGAACAGCGCTACACCCTCTGTTGTCCTGCCGGGCAATTGCTTTGCAACACTCTCCAGGAGATGTAGAAGTGACGGAGAAGTGTGAGCAAAACGCTTCCATCAATCCTTGCGTGTCTGTCCCTTGCAGCGCTAACGGAGAAGCATAAACCAGGCTTAACACTGTGGATTTAAGGTTTGTACCTGTAGAATGAAATGTGTGTTTTGAGAGTTTTGATTTCAAACATTTACTTTGATTTTTATTTTTATTTTGGAAGTCTGCTTAGTTAAAACCGAAAGTTTCATGTTTCTGAATAAGTGTTTGAAGTTACAAAACGAGTAGTAAATGTACAAAATAAGTTTGATTTTACAAAATAAAAAAATACATGTACAAAATGAAAATTTCCTGTTACAAAACAAGAAATACAAGTACAAATTGAGAATTACAAGTTAGAAAACTAAAGTTACAAGTTACGAATCCAAAGTTACATGTCATGAAACATGTTCCAATTTACAAAACTTGGTACAAGTAACATAGAATATTGTCCCAATCCTAGCTCCATACTCTGCAGCTCTCCACTCAAAAGAATTCTTGATGCTGAGAGACCATATAAATAACGTAATATATGTAGAAACTGGATCTTTTGGACCCAGTAAAGGTTTAGCAAGATTGTCTGGGAAATCGGGAGAAAGTTTGGAGAATGGTGGCCCTTGGAGATTTTTGGGAGGGGCACTGAAGTCCAGGAGTTAGACAAAATTCGGAGGGTTGGCAATTCTGCACAGAGAAAATAGTCTGGTAGCTCACAGGCGAAGAGGCACATGAGGGGCGGGACTAGGCAGCTAAAAAATAATCAATCAGAAAAGAAACGGAATTGCCGACTACCACGTGACGTTGTAGTTTTTTTTAGCTGTAGTGCGTGACGTACGCTACTCAGCGCTGATTGGCTTGGTTAGAATTGTCAGGGTGTTGGGTTATTTGAATAGGAGAGTTCTCAGACCCTTTCTCTGTGCAGAATTAAACAGAGGAGGAGTCTGGCAGGCCAGACTAGGCAAATATGGCCAAAACATGGGTTACAAAATGAGCTGCAAATGATTTGTTGGCTACATGTTTAAACTGTAAAATCACATTCCTCCTTATACACAGCCATTTGTATTTTTTATATAGATATATGTATGTATATGTACTTGGGATGGAAAAGAGGCTTCAGCCTATTATATTTGCCTATGCCGACCTATAATTGTACTAAAGCTCACTTTACAAACAATGCATAACCAAAATTTACACCTATTAATGCAGTAAAGTTTTTGTTTAAAAAAAGAGAAAAAAATCTTTAAAAGATAAAAATAAAAAAAGAAAACAAATAGTGTTTTGAAAAGACAGTCTTGGCCAAGACAGTTGCATCAGCATACCTACAATACTACCACAGTTTTTTTATATTCAATTATTCAATTTAATAACATTTTCTTTGTTACATTTTTATTTTCAGGCTTGCAAAGGCAGTAATTGTTGATGGAGAGAAGTATCTTCTCACCAATGTAGACCTTTGCACAATCATTGCAGCAGAAACCTGACCCTGTCACATTACCATGCCATTTCTCACCCAACAACCCACATGTGAGTGTTTCATGCTTGTTTTGAGTAACATTTTGTTGTTCTTCCAGGGGTTTGGTCTTTAATGAAAGCCAATTAGTCATTTAAAAAGAAAGGGCAAATTCCTTCAATTGTTTTCAACCTCAAGCAGCAGGTACAGGGTGTGAGTTTCATGTTGCCTTCTAACGCCCTTTTCAGACATTCACTCATACACATTAGCCAATGTTAAGGAAAAATATTTGGTTTATGTGTAAACTAGCCCTGGGTGTTTTTTTAATGACAGATGAAGTAGCACTAAATTCAACATGACTACACACACAATGAGTGTGAAAAACACTCATCTGACCTCTTCACAAGATGTCGCGCTACACCCTCAATTTCTCACAAAACCCCCCCATCCCTCATGAGACGTGACACTAGTCCCCTCGCTCTCATGGATTGCAGAAGGACAGAGAAAATTCAAAAGTTGGCTGCCCTGCTTTGAAGTACACAGGCCCCCTTTGCTTTTGTATCATTTTTCAACAGGTGTGTACTGTGAAAACCGTGTTAATGGGCCCATGGGCTTCCATAGCTGGTGGGGTTGTTGAGTATGCTGTGTTAACTGGTCGGCAAGTTGCTTTCTGTTCTTTGCACGGTAGCCTTAGGTCCCATGCATCCATGTTCAAATCATCTTCTTAACCTACAATCAGTGACAGCTGGTGAATTATTTGTTTTGGGCGGGACACACCTATGTGACCGCTATGCTATCTGTTTTCAGGTGTGGTAACCACACATCACCACTAGGGGATCCCAAACTACCGTTCTTATGATAGAATCCATGTTTTCTATCGTAATAACGTCCAATGACTAAATAAAAACGCAAAAAAAAAAGAAGCTAAATACGCATATTGAGAAAAACATAAAGTAGCAACAACACAGTTATCCACAGAAGCAGCCACTTAAATTAATGCTCTCCTATTCTTTGTATTTGGGGGGGTGGGGGTGGGGGGGGGGGGGGGGGAGAATCAAGTGCGCATGTGCCAGTTTTAACGTAGGTCTATGGTAGGGGTAGGCAATCCTGGTCCTGGAGTGCTGCCATCTGTCTCACCTGTCCTGACTCCCTACTTTGTTCAGTCCTGTGTCTCCTGATTACTCCCACCTGGCTCTCATTTTCCAATCATCCAAGCTTCCAGCTCCTCATGCATTTAAACCCTCTCAGTTCTGTGTGTTGTTGGTTCATTGTTTCCTTGTCCTGTGTGCTCATGATTAAAACCCCTTTAATGTTCTTGTCTGCCTGCCTGCCTGCCTGCTTCTTCCCCAGCGTGTGGATCCTCACCTCCGGCTCAACTTACCTGCGCATGTGACACTATCCAGCATGTTTTAGCTCCAACACACCTAACAGAATGGTTGATTCACCTGCTAACCAAGTTATCAAGTGCTGTAGAACCCTTTTATTCACCTACCGAATAAAGCCAGGTGTGTTGGAACTGGGAAAATCTCAATGACTGGGATTGCCTACCCCGGTCTTTGGTAAAGATTGGTGTGCTCGAAAGGAACAGGAAATATGTTACAAGATTATTCCGTTGTGGTAAAAGTGTGAGAGAACATTTCAAAACTACATGCAGATTATACACATCACTCACTGTATAATGTATAGAATAAGTTTAATTTTCATGTTTTTTATATTTTGTGATTCTTATTTTCTTCTTCTCCTTCCTGTGAGACTGGTGGGGCTGCGCCCTAGTGCCTCCTATGGACAAAATGCCACTGCTTACAATGCTCATCCAATCTTTCTTCTGACCAAAATTTATGAAAAGAATGTGATGCTTAATGAGTGCAGATTTTGTGTTTTTGGTTAAATCAAAGCCTAGATTATTTGATAGCAGCCTTCAGGTCATCTGCATTGCAGTGTCCTGGGTCTTTCATCTTCCTGTTGACAAATAACCCATGGATTATCTTGGGGAGGGAGTGGAACGAAGAATATATAGGTAAAATACAATGTTTATCAGCAAAGAAATTCTGTGTTAGGTGAGGGTGGGATGGAGAGAAGCCCAGTAGGTTGGTGAGGAGTGATCATCATGGTTATTGATTCAACTTTTAGTTACCTCATTGACTGTGGACTGTGGAAAAATCTTTGGTTAAATATATAATATAGGAGACACACACAGTGATATTTGAGAAGCGAAACAAAGTTTATAGGATTTAGTATGCAATTATTGTTTAAACAAAATTAGGCAAGTGCATAAATTTGGGCACCACAAAAAATAAATTAACCTAATATTTAGTAGATTCTTCTTTTGCAGCCTTGCCCACATGCCTTAGTAGATGTTGAGCAGTGTTTAGGGTCATTGTCTTGCTGAAAGATCCAGCCCCAGTGCAGCTTCAGCTTTGTCATTGATTCCTGGACATTGGTCTTCAGAATCTGCAGATATTGAGAGGAATCCATGTGTCCCTCAACTTTATCAAGATTCCCAGTCCCTGCACTGGCCCCACACCCCACAGCATGATGGAACTACCACCATGTTTTACTATGGGTAGCAGATGTTTTTCTTGGAATGCTGTGTTCTTTTTCCTCCATGCATAACGTCCCTTGTTATGCCCTAATATCTCTGTTTTAGTTTCATCAGCACCTTATTCCAAAATGAAGCTGGCTTGTCCAAATGTACTTCAGCATACCTCAAGAGGTTCTATTTGTGCTGTGGGAAGAGAAGATGCTTCCTCTGCATCACTCCCACATACAGCATCTCCCTGCAGAAAGTGCACCGAATAGTTGAACGAAATAGTTGAACGATGCACAGTGACTATCTGCAGCAAGATGATGTTGTAGGTCTTTGGTGCTGGTCTTTGGGTTGACTCTGACTGTTCTCCCCATACTTTCTTCTGTTTATGTGAGATTTTTCTTGGTCTGCCACTTGGAGCCTTAACTTGAACTGTGCTAGCCTGGCATACCAGACTAAATAAACATATTATTTTGTCTGGCAATGCTCCACTGACGGCTCTCAGTCGTGGGGTGGGTTCTATCATTGTCTTTCAAATGATCTCCGCATGCTATAGAACAATAAAGAACGTGATGTACTCACTGCAACGGATATCGGTAAACAAGGCGGTTGCTTAAAATACATCCTTTTTTCAAAAATAAGAACTTAAATAAGCCTATCTGCTCCTGATTCTAACAAAGCACAAGTCCAAATAGTCCAAAACATGTTTCAAATGAGCTGTCGCCATCTTGTTCACCTCTTTTGCATCACCCCACCCTCCAGACGAATAGAGGGCCCTGATTGGCCCACAATGCGAGTAAAGTGCTGTGATTGGTTCACAAAGCAGATAGAGCACTGTGATTGGCCCACCATTATGGACCAATCACAGCACCCTAGGTGTTTGAAACCCCCCTAGAGAGCTTGGCCAGCCAGAATGCTGCTAGCAGCTGCAGAGGTTCTAATGGAGTGTTCCTAGACCAAACTTTGCAAAGCAAGAATTTGGTCTAGTTCACCAGACTAGAACTGTTTCTGTGGTCTTCCATTTCCTCAATATGTTCCTAAGTGTGAAAACAGCTGAAATCTCTGAGACAGCTTTCTGTATCCTTCCCCTAAACCATGATGGTGAACAATCATTGTTTTCAGGTCATGTGAGAGTTTTTCTGAGACCCCCATGTTGCTACTCTTAAGAGAATATTCAAAGAGGAGGGAAACTTACATTCGTCCCCCTTAAATACTCTTTCCCATAACTGGATTCACCTGTGTATGGACGTCAAGGGTCACTGAGCTTACCAGGCTATTCTTGATTTCCAATACTTCAGTTCAAAAGGTTTTGGAATCAATGAAATGACAACAGTGCCCAAATTTATGTACCTGCCTAAATTAGTTTGAACAATCATTGTACACTTTCTGTAAATCCTAAACTTTGTTTTCCTCATTGAAATATCACTGAGTATATATTCTATTTATATGATATATTTAACTGACATTTTTTATTGTAACAATCAACGAGTTGTACAGGATATCATGAAGATGAACAAGGCTGCCCAAACATTCGCACCCCACAGTATTTTAACAAAAATACAGAAAACCTTACCTGGCCTAAGACATGATCTGATCATGCTCACCGTTCCCAGACTGGGGTTCTGAGTGCTCTGTGCACTGCTCTGCTCTACTCTGTGCATTGCATTCCTATGGCTGATATGCTGTAGTGGTGTAAGTGCCTGCCATTATATGTGACACAAATCCTAGCTTATACCACTTAATACCAGCAAATTTTTATCATTACCAGTCCTCATGCTTGCTACATTAACCCTAGTTTACTCTTTATGTTGTTAGGTAGGAGTCAGTTGATGTTTTTAGTAACTAAGAAATGTTACAGGTAACCTGCAGTGTTGCCGAAAACACATTGGACATTAACGCTATATTTTTATATTGTCCAACTTAAAACTTCAAAAGGGCAGTTCTATGTCATATGGCTCCGCCCTTTAAGCCTCGCCTATTGGGAGTTAGTCCTTGACAACGACCAATGACTGAAGAGCTTTAATGTACGTCCGCCCATCAGGTGGGCCCTGGTCCTATAAGAGAGGTGATCAGACCAAGGATCATCTCCTTTCAGTTCTTCAACAGACCTGACCACTTGAGCTAACCTAGAAGATCAACCATCATGACGAGCGAAGCTATCCGTCTATGCCAGTCCTGCAACGTGGCCTACTTCATGCCTGGCGATCTCCACGCCAGATGCAACATCTGCCTCAGCCCAAACATGCCGGCCTCGCCCTTACACCTCAAGCCACGTGCCACTTCTGCGAGCTCCTCCCGGCGGTCGAGAAGCTGCGACGGTTGGACTATTTCACTGCCATCTCTGAGGACTTTCCTCAGCAGCCGACACTGTCCCACTGGAAGAGGCCATGAACATTTTTTATGCTTGTCAGGACCTGTCTGATTCCGCGGTAGCTGGCTGCTCTGACACGGAGCGGCTCAGCTGCGCGGGATCCTCTTATACATCCCCGGAGGCTGTGGACTACCGGGCTTCCAAACAGGACCCGAGCCCAGTCCTCCAGGCTACCTACGCACTGTTCCCTGCCATCCGAATGCTGCCCGTCATTATTTCTGCAGCGGCAGACTACAACGGGTTAACCGTCCCCACTCCCACCCCTCCTATGTCAGACGACTTAGCGGGCCGGTTTGGCGCGAACGTAGCCCACTGCCCCGACCCAGTTTTTCCTCATTTTCCGGCAGCTATGGACTACTAAAAGGCGGAGCCTGCTCAGCTCTGGGCTCCTTTCTCTTCTTTCACCAAGGTGGAACACCTTTCTGAACATGGCTTCCCAGCTGTCCCACCCTTGGAACCCGACTTGACTTCTCTGCTCGGAGCCAAAGTCAAGATAGTGGGCTAGCGTGCGGTTCCCGCCACCAAGAACAAGCAGCATCTGGCTCGGTTCGTTGACCACTCTCATCAGTGCGCAGCACAGATCGGCGCAGCCTCAAACAACATTGCCCTAATCGCCTACGGCATCTCAAAGTCGGCAGAGATGTGTGACCAGCCTGATGAGCCTAAGAACCTCATCTGCAAATCGGCTGACGCCATTTAAAATCTGTGTGCCGCCAATCTGGTCTGTGCAGCCCGCATCTCCGCCTGGCAGACACTGATCCATCGGCTCCTATGGCTTAGTGCCTTCTCGTCCATTCCGGACCAGCTGTACAAAGATATGCTGGAGGGACCTATCAGCTCGGACGTGCTGTTTGGATCCCACTTCCGCAATGCTGTCAAGAGGACTCAGAGATCAGCTCACCTCTCCGCCACTTTTCGCAGCCTGGTTTGGCCTCGGTCCAGTCGACAACCCTGTACCTTCCCCTGAGCCTGGGAGAACCATCGTGGACCTAAGGGACGCCGCAGCCACCAGCCCAGTCCCAGACCGGCGCAGAACCAGCCGCTAGCAATGGCCCCGGAACCCCCGGCTCAGCATGTCAGAGGGAACCGACCTCTTGCTCCAATCTGGACCGGGCAGTCCCAGGATGTGCGCAAGAAGAACCAAAGGAAATGACTTCTTGGGGGAAATGTGTGTGATATTCATGGTGTTTGTGACAAATCCCATTTTGAAATAAAACATTTAAACCGCTTAAGCAGCAACATCCTGTCACAGCCCTCTGCGGCCGGCTCGAACGAGCCGTCTACTGTTTTTCCACACGTTTCCCACACCCAGCACAACTCCTTCCTCCAAACACCTGTAACGGGTTAGGGTTAAGTCATTACAGGTCTCCTCCGCTCCGCATACTCCGTAAGGAGGTTTGGGTCATCCAGCGAGGAGGACTGTGTCATTACACAACAGCTCAAAGAGCTCAGCGTGCAGGCGCTCTGCCCCTAAACGGAGCTTTCTCCCCTCTGTATGTGATGTAAACCAGCACGATGAGGCTTCTTCAAATTCACAGCGGCCACCAAAGTGAGCTGTCATTTCTGATTTCCGCCCCTCGGCCCGCGCTTTGGAGCCTTTCCTGCGGTCGCGCTCTGGGCCACTTCCGCATGCAGCTGACGCGCGGCAGCGTAGTCCGCACTCGCGGGTACCGTGCAAGCAACCCATTCTTCCTTATGAATCTCGCTCAGCACCACAGTCACATGCTGTCAGGACTCATGCCCACACGCCTCCTTCCCCAGGGAGCTCGGCATCGGCTGTATTACAAATTAGCAGCTTGCCCTTTCCCCACCGGCCCCCCATGGGTCGCCACCAATATTTTTTTGGGTCAGGCGACGGCGGCAGGGGCCCGAACCTGGATTTTGGATGCAATGCAGGCCCAGGCACTGTGCACGCGCCCACTGTAAAAACGCGCCCAAGATTGGAGCTGCGTGTGTCACATGAACAAAGGATTCGGGACATAGTTTACTACGGCCATAAGCTGCAGTTTCAGTCTGGCCCACCCCCGTTCTCAGAGATTGTGGAGACAAAACTAGCATCAGCCCTCAAGCCTCCGCCCTCGAGGAGGAGTTGAGGGAACTCCTGTCAAAGGAGGCCATCTCCAGGGTTCCTCCAGTGGAGGAGAACTCGGGATTCTACTCCCGTTATTTCCTGGTACCAAAGAAAACTGGTGGCTCCAGACTGATCCTTGATCCGTCTCTTTTCAACGCTCTGATAGCGGTGAAGCACTTTTGCATGCTCACGATCAAACAGGTGTTGGATTACGTGCGCCCAGGCGATTGGTTCACGTCCATAGACCTGAGGAACGCATACTTCCATGTTCCAATAATTCCAAAGCACAGGAAATTCCTGCGCTTTCCCTTCAACAGGATTCAGTACCAGTACAACAGGCTCCCGCTCGGGTACTCCCTGGCTCCACGCACCTTCTCCAAATGCCTGGCTGCGGCGCTCCAGCTGTTACGCACGGCGGGCTTGAGAATCCTGTTTTATCTAGACGACCTGCTCCTCCTGGCCCGTTCCCAGGCGGAGTCACAGACGAGGGAACTAGTGCTACATTTGATCACATTGGGCTTCTCTATAAACTGGGAGAAGAGTTCTGTGATCCCGTCCCAGTCCATCATCTTCTTGGGTGTGGAACTGAACTCCAGCTCCATGAGAGCACGTCTTTCCCGGGAAAGAACAGCGGATCTGCTCGCCACGATCCGCCGTGTGCAACCACAGCACACAGTGACAGCTCTGTCTGTGATGAGGCTTCTCCACCTCTCAGCACTTAGAGAAAAGGAAGAAGAAGACAATAACATGATTAGACACACAAAGGCAATAAGCTATTTTTGTAACCTTCAACCACTATAAACAACAATTAAAGAAAAAAAAACTTGGGTTTCCAGAACTATGCAACATTTTTTTGAACACATAAAGTAGTCCACCTCAGAAATTACAGCTCTACAAACCTGGACTAAATTATTTTACACTTATAGCAGTCCATAGAACATAGATTGTGATATGTGAAACCTTTATTTTTTTTTGTGAAAAAAGTATTTTGGCATTCTTTAACAATGAAACAAATTAAATTTAGCTTACCTGGATGGGCTGCTATCTGTGTGCTCAACCACCCCTTATCATCTGACCCTTCAGTAAGTAATGATCTTTGATGGTCTCACCTCTATGTTGAGGGTGTCAGTGATGTCAATATAAAACAGATTATGCAGTTCCTCTGTGAATTTGGACCACAATGATATATATATATATATATATATATATATATATATATATGCTTAACAATTTGTTCCAAATTTTTATTGTATTTTATGGGTCCTATGGTACCTTTTGGGCATTTAATGAGGCAAAATAAATAAATAAATGGTCTCATATTGGCATATCAGGACAAATTACAATTATCAAGCTGAACTTGCTTTCAACCTGAAGGCAAAGGTGTTTTATTCAAAACAAATAAAAGAACAAAACTGGTCCAGTGTCGTGAAACAAATGACAAACCTCTTTGGTATATTCTTACTGTGTTGCTTTTCTAACGGCATTGTTGGGGTTTTTTAAACACAGAAAAGGTTTCTTTTTACCTTATTTTTTTAGTCAGGTTTCTTTTTACCTTGCTGCTGACAGTTTAGTTCACGTCAGCTCTGAGGAAGTTCACAGCCACAAATAAAACTGTCAGCAGCAACGTAAAAAGAAACCTTTTCTGTATTTTAAAACAGAACCAAAAATGACATAAATTTGATTCCAATAATCTGACTTACAGAGGGGTTTATGCTTATTAATCAGAACCATATACAGTTACATTTCTTTGGATAAAAGCTATAAAATGGCTGGAAAATCTACATTTATTGTAGCAAAATTTCCAGTGTACATTCAGTTTCTTGATCATTTGTTGTAACCAGACCAAGTTCCCACAGGGTTAAGGTGTTTCTACTGTACAGTAATTAAACAGAACAGAAACATCTCTGTCATTCTGATGTTTCTGGCTGTTCATTTATCTCATAATTGCTTGTCATTAAAAATGATTACTGCATAATTTTACAAGGATGCATTGACGATTAAAACATTTTTTACAGGAACAAAGAACTGCCTGACTGCAGCTCATTTGCTCATTGTCAGAAGCTATCTAGCTAAGTTTGTTTAATTTCTGCCTGCCGTCATCGTCATGACACATATAATTTACTTCTGCATTTTTCAGCTCCAATTTATTATTTGCAAAGCGTTTTACTACATAGAAAAGCAGAGTATTTGTGTGAGGTAAAAAGTCCTCATTAGTCACAAGACAGTCTACATGGTCTTACAAATGCAATGCACATTTTTTATATCATTATTTGTACTTCTACCACTGTTATATCTTTTAACAATATCTTAAATGTTATTTTTAATTTTTTTATTTCAGTTTTTGTGAAGCACCTCATGATTTTTATCTTGAGAGGTGCTATATAAAACATAGTTTCTTCTTCTTCTAAGTAAAAAATAAAACTAATAATACAGTAAAATGTCTAGCATTTAAATCAAACCTATTTTATTTGTTAGATATATTTGGGTCATTTAAATTTGGCAAGGCAAGGCAGCTTTATTTCTAAAGCACCTTACAACAGTATAAAACTGACCAAAGTGCTTCACAGAAATTAAAACATAAAAAAAAAACACAACATAAAAATGCATCAAAACTAAACCTTGAGAACTAGCACTAAAAAGACTCACGCTGAGTTAAAAGCCAAATCCTAAAAATAGGTTTTCAAAAGATATAAATTCAGACAGTGAAGAGGCCGACCTAATGCTTAAAGGCATCACATTCCAGAGCCTAGGGCCTGGGGCAGCTACAGAGTTTTTCCTTTTTAGTTCAACACTTCAGTAAAATATAGAAAATAAAGATTGGTTTATGCTTGATGTACATTCTGCGTGGAAATCAGACGTGGAACGTCGAAACTGGCAGCATTTATGCTTCCTTCCTACCATCTGTGGCTTGTCTCCGCTGTGAGGCCTATATTCTCCCAGACTGTAGGGGGCAGCACAGGGCTCTATGGCATGCACCCAACCCTACACCGTAGTAGAAGTAGAAATTACAGTTGTTTACAACATTTTTTTCACTGTGTCCCCATCTTTTCCAACTGTGACAGCAAATATTAACAATATTTTGATCATGGTGATCTTTATGGGCTGAATCATAAAGATGTCTGTACTTACGAGCCTCCACCACTACGAGCTCATGCCAGTCCGCCATATTTTTCTGTGTATTGTTAGAAAATTTCTTAGATGCGTGGTGCAGAATCCATGGGCTGCGTGGACCTCACGTCAAGCATAAACCAAGATTAAGATATGCTTCAACCAGTGCTTGGCAGTATATTAAATACAGGTATTGCTCTCTGGCATGAGCCGGGGTCAAACCTACAACCTTCCAATTACTGGACAACTCACTTTACCTCCTGAGCTACTGCTGCCCTCTTACTCACAATAATGGTATGTCTTGATTTTCACTTTTTTACTATCAACACAAACAAGAGAAAGATGAGTTCAGACTTTCTAGGTCATCCTTCTCTCACAGGAGTAAAAACATTGCACATTCCTATCCACTTTATTTGCCCAAAGTATTTGCAAATACTTTAACAAGTACACACACGGAGGAAGACACATGCACACACATGCATGCGCGCACACACACATACATACACATTCATCTAGCATTCGTTGTGAGGACCGCCATTGACTTCCATTCATTTTAGTGACTGAATTGTGTCTAAACCTAACCCTAACCAGTCTACTCTTAACCCTAACCTTAACTAAAACTATATTCACACCATACCTCTAAAACTAACGAGTAGAGCTCTGTAGCATTGTACACAAGCGAGCGTGCGCACACACACACACACACACACACACACACACACACACACACACACGTGAAATGAAGAAAATACCCTATGCATAGACCGAAAGCATAAACTTGTTAGGTGAGTTCTTGCTAAAGCTAAAACGTTTCCTCACCTAGCCTATGAGGAAGGTTTGTTTTTTTAGTACACTTTATTGAGGGAGCAGCTATTAGTGGACTTGGGCCAACTTTTACCTTATAAAAGCCAGTGACATCCCTTCAACCTCACATGAGATAATAAGCAGACAAAGGAGTTACAGATGAAGAGGTATTGAGTTATTATTTACATTTATAACAGTTACATTTTATTATTACATGAAGCTTATTTTTAACTGTATTGTATTGTTTACCGAAAGGTTAATTTACAGGTATTAAATGGAAACTATCTGCAAACAGTAGGGTTTTAAATGTATCTTTATTTATTTTTTTGCAGATTTAACTTTTAGTTTTGAAAGATGGGAAGTAACGCCTTACTGCCTCTGCTGCTTCTATCAATTACATGTAAGCAAATTTTATTAATCATACTTGTACTTGAGTGGATGTAATGATTAAAATTGATGGCATAAACAATGTTTTCCTGCATAGACCTGTTTGACATTTTGGAGGTACAAACCTAATAATTGCATAAAATACTATAACATTTATGCATTATTCCCTTTAAAACAATATTTTGAGTGTGTGTGTATCACCCAAGACTGCAAATCCCGACACACCAACCTGTGCATGGCCTGGATTGTTAACAAGAAAGCCTATGGCTCAATGCTGTGCTCATGGATCACTGAATGCTTGGAACTGTAAAACATATACAAGACTCTGAGAGCCTTCAATGCAAGCTTAATTGGGACTGTGGAAAACCACCCGTGAGGTCAGCTGCACAAGTATCTATCAAATGTGGCATATACCAAGGAGATGACCTGTCACCACTGTTGTTCTGCGCAGGTTATCTGAAACCCCTCAGTTAAATAATCACCCAGATGGGCTAAAGATACCAGTTGAAGAATGGATGACATAAAGCTGTATTCCAAAAGTGAAAATTTTACTCACTTATCCACACCACCAGGATCTACAGCACTGATATTGGAATGACATATGAACTTGAGAAGTGTGGTCGGAGGGTGACAAAGAAAGGGAAGGTCGTCCACACAGAAGGGGTCTCACTCCCAGAAGGAACAATATCAGACATTGAATGACAGCTACAAGTACCTTGGTATCCCACAAGCAAATGTCAACCTCGATGAAGCTGCAAGGAAAGGAGCCACAGCCAAATAACTACCAGTAAGGCAAGTAAGAAGTCAGCTCAATGGCAAAAACAAGATCGGGGCAATAAACAGCTACACCCTGTCAGTAATCAGATATTCTGCAGGAATAATAAGCTGGCCGAAGGTAGTAATACAGACCACAGAAGCTCCTAATCTTGCATGGAGGGTTCCATCCCAAATCCAGCACCCTGAGACTGTGAACTTTCTGTAAGGAAGGAGGCAGTGGACTACTGAGTGTGAGAGCCACTGTCTAAACATCCAAGATCCATAAGTACATCAAGGATAAGGCCCCAACAGATGATGTGCTCAGTGAATGTCTCAGACAATGACAAACAGAAGAGGAGACAAAGGAAATACCATTGTGGAAGGACAAACTTCTACATGGGATGTGCCACCGACACATAACTGAAGTGGCTGATATCAAGAAATCCTACCAAGGGCTAGATGGAGCTGGTCTGAAAGACAGCAAAGGGTCAAAGGGGTCAGCATCAAGATCTCAGTATTGTGTCTTCCTGCTGTGTCTTCTTTCTTCTCTTTACTGGAGACCAGTGGGGGCGGGGGGTTGAAGAGAGGTCCATCTTTTTCTTGAGCAATGTTCTGCTTTTGTATAGTTTGGTCTGTCAGTACGATTGCTGTAATTGTGATTTTAGAAGCCGGGCTCCTTTGTGCCCACTCAGGCATTGGGGGGCCCTATGAACAGTACTTGATGTTGGTGACCGGAGCAAAGGCTCTGTGTACACCCTATAGCAACCAAAAATAATTAACAAAAAATGACACAACAGATTTGACTGTTTCTTTGATAAATCATTAAACGCCAGTGGTTTCTAGATGATTTTCTTTAAATTAACTCTGTTGAAATGTCTATTGTGATGATGTGAGCCATTGTAGTCAAACTTTGTTTGTGTTTTCCAAGGGGAAGTGGTTCATCAGACTCCAGGTAAACTAAAATTTAATATCTTTCAATTTGGTTTAATTCAAATAATATGAGTAATTTAATGTAGGCTTTTTTCCTGCTGTTGTGACAGGGCTTGAAAGAAGATAAATGCCAATATCGGCTATTATATAGTGTACTCAAATTTTGTGTTTTCTTAGGTGGAGTGATTTAGTAACACTATAAAGTAATTGGAAATTGTCTGCTTGGTAGATAAAGATGCAAATCAATAGGGCAAGCTTCAGTTTTGCCACTAGATGGAGCTCTTTTAGACAGAATGTGTTAAATTATGCACAGTGTTATTATAATGCCATAACCTAGAGATAAATATCTAATAAAAATAATGGTGTTTGATTCCTTTTTTTATAGATGGACGACTCTATCAGATCGTTGGGAACACAAGTTCCCACTCAGATGATGGAAGTTCGCCTCAAATTCTGCTGCTACACCCATTTGTTTACTTTGGAAGAACCAAGAATCAGATATATGTAAGCTGATCTCATGTTTGTTCATTTATTTGAGAAATAATAACCATTTTCTTCAAACTTACTGATGGTTGAACATGATCACTTTAATTAGCATGTTCTAAATTGTGATTGTCAGACTCTCTCTCTCTCTCTCTGTCTCCCTCTCTCTCTCTCTCTCTCTCTCTCTCTCTCTCTCTCTCTCTCTCTGTGTGTGTGTGTGTGTGTGTGTGTGTGTGTGTGTGTGTGTGAGTAAAACTCTTGATTAGTAACACCTTACTTTTACTTCTAGGTGAATCACAATGGGCACCTGACCTTTGAAGAGCCATGGTCTAGTTATTCTCCTCAAGTATTTCCAATGTATGGAAACAGAGACATCATCGCTCCATTTTGGACAGATTTGGATAACACAAGAAATGGTGACATCTGCTACGCTCAATACACCAGTGGCAGTTTTCTCCAACAAGTTACACAAGACATCAATACATACTTCTCAGGAATTGACTTTAATGCCACCTGGATCTTAATAGCAACTTGGTATGAGGTTGCCTATTATCCAGCAACTGGAACAGTAAGTGCTGAAAAATATTTTGTGTAGCTCATAAGGATAATTGTATTCATTATTAAAACTTTTAGTTTTTTTTTTTTTTTTACAGCAGAACACATTTCAGGCAGTCCTGACAACTGATGGCCAGCACTCTTTTGTACTGCTGAATTATGGGTCTATAGATGCCACAACAAGTTCTATAGAGGTGAGAAACTTTAAAATGTATGCAATATCACAAAACATGATTAATTTGCAACATTTCAGTCAAATTTATTATGCTAATGCAAAGTATGACCTAAGATATCGTTGACTTAAAATGACCCAATTTTCAGGCTGGGTATGACACAGTCAATTCCTCTCACCACTTCACCATTCCTGGATCTTTTGCTAGCAATGCATCTGGTAGCAATTCAATTTTCAGCCTCAACAGTAATGTTAATGTACCTGGTCGCTGGGCTTTCCGTGTGGATCATGGGTCAGCAGGCTGCCTTTTTGATGGTAAGACTATCTATCTATCATCTATCTATCTATCTATCTATCTATCTATCTATCTATCTATCTATCTATCTATCTATCATCTATCTATCTATCTATCTATCTATCTATCTATCTATCTATCTATCTATCATCTATCTATCATCTATCTATCTATCTATCTATCTATCTATCTATCTATCTATCTATCTATCTATCTATCTATCTATCTATCTATCTATCATCTATATCTATCCTCATTTTACGTCACCATACTTTCAAAAATTGCAAAAAGATTAAAATTATTAACAAGTATAATGAGAATCATCAAAAAAGCACTTTTACATAAAATAATTTAAAAGGACTGCAACTGATTTCCATTAAAGGTGATTCCGTTCAACTGGGGTATTCCTTCTGGAGTGACAGCACCTGTACCCAGAAGTGCACCTGCACCAGAGCAGGACTGCAGTGTTCCAATGATCCCTGCTCCTTCTCCCAAATCTGCCAGCCAGCTAACTTTCAGTTTTCCTGCCAGACAGTGCAGCGGCAGACCTGCACCGTCAGTGGAGATCCACATTACTACACCTTTGATAACAAGTTGTTTCACTTTCAAGGAACATGCACTTACGTTCTGTCAGAACAGTGTCAGTATGACCTGCCCTACTATAGAGTAGAGGGCAAGAACGAACACCGTGGCAGCACTCATGTTGCCTGGACTAGACTTGTTAAAGTGTTTGTCTACAATGAAACCATTGAGCTTGTTAAAGGACATCATGGTGAGGCTAAGGTCAGCAGAACTCATCACATTTGTTTCTTTTTAAAAATATTTACATTAATATAATTTATGAATATATTTTAACTTCTAATTCTTTGAATGTTGTCATGGTTACAGGTTAATGGACTCTTTGCCTCAACTCCATTCTCCTTAAGAGATGACACGATCCAGGTCTATGAGTCTGGTTTCTCTGTGATAGTCAGCACTGACTTTGGCTTGATGGTGTCTTATGACGCAAATCACTATGTTCAGATCAGTGTGCCCTACAGTTACCAGAATGCAACATGTGCCCTCTGTGGAAACTTCAACAATCACCCTGAAGATGACTTTCAAACCCGTGAAGGAGAAACTGTCAGTTCTGATGTGGCTTTTGCCAACAGCTGGCAAGCATTTGTTGATGATGAGGCTGGTTGTGAGGCACAGTGTGGTGGTCTGGCCTGTGCTTCCTGCACTGCAGCTCAGATGGCATTATACAGAAACCCTGGGCATTGTGGTATTATTCAGGACACTTCTGGACCATTTGCTGCTTGCCATCAACATCTCCCCCCTCAGATGTTTGTGGAGAGTTGTGTGTTTGATCTTTGTGTAGGTGGAGGATATCAGCCCATTCTTTGTCAAGCCCTCAATGTGTACGCAAGTCAGTGTCAACAAAATGGTATCCAGCCACAAAGCTGGAGGAGTCCTGACTTCTGTGGTAAGTCTTTCTGCCTCGCTTCTCTCTGCTGTTGTTTGATATAAATGTTTAAGAAGCTCACGTTAAGTGTCATCAATGTTTTCTTTTGTTTAGAAATCCTCTGCCCAGCTAACAGCCACTTTGAGTCCCAAGGTACAGGATGTCCAGCCACCTGTGTCAACCCTAATACCACCAGCAACTGTCCTCTACCTGATCAAGAAAGCTGTGTCTGCAACACAGGCTACGTCCTCAGTGGTGGGGTCTGTGTACCTCTAGAGAACTGTGGATGCAGCTTTGAAGGCTGGTATTACAATGTAAGTCTTATTTTTTCATTTTTAATATGACAGGGCACACAAACCCTGCAATGACTGCCTTAAAATATTTGTTAAACTTTTAAAGTATAGATAGGCAGACAGACAATTGTTTGGGAAATTATTCTAAGGAGCTTTACAAAAACAAAATTAATAAAACATTTTAAATATATGAAAAATGGGAGGGACTAAGAAAAATTTAGATAAAAAATTGTGAATAAAATTTAAATAGAAAACAATAATAACAGGATCCTGAAAAATACAGAAATGACAGAAACACCACCATGAAAAGAAGACTGTAAGGGAAAAACAGGAGACCTCTTGAGTCCACTGATCTCAGGCTCAGGGGGAGAGAGTTCCAGAGTCTGGGGGCCACAGCAGCTAATCTGTCACCTTTGGTCTTTAGTCTGGTGCGCTGCACAACCAGTACGCTTTAGTCACTGGACCTCAGGGACCTGCTGGGGGTGTAGGGACTGAGATCACCAAAGTATGATGGTGCTTGTCCATGTAAGGTCCTAAAGACCAGAACCAGGATTTTGAAATGAACCCTGAAGTTGACTGGCAGCCAGTGAAGCTGGTTGAGAAGCGGGGTGATGTGGGTGTGTTTGGAGGACTTGGTCAGAAGCCGAGTACAGGCATTCTGAACCACCTGTAGACATTCAGGGAGGTTCTGCTCAGACAAGTGAAAAGAGAGTTGCAGTAGTCTTAAGCATGAGGAGATGAAGGGATTGATAACAGTCTCAAGTTCAAAGCAGGACAGAATGGGACTCAGCTTAGCAATGTTCCAGAGATGGAAGAAGGAAGAGCAAACAAGATAACTGACATGAGAATCCAGGGTGAGAGCTGGTTCATAGATTTCTGACAGAGGGTTTGGTGTGAAAAGCAAGCTGACCAAGAGAGTCTCCAAATTTGGTAACCAGCTTGTCTAAGGCACAGATAAGGATCTAAGTCTTGTCATCAATCAGCTGTAGAAAGTTCCCAGCCATCCAAGTTTTAATACAATCTATGCAGGCGTATAACATCTGCAGCTTAGCCATCTCATGAGTCTTAAAGGAGATGTACAGTATAATGTCATCAACATTAAGATGGTATGAGATTCCTTTAAATAAGCTCAGAATGTGTTTGAGAAGCAGTAGATAAAGGAGGAACAGTAGAAGCCCCTGAACCAAACCTTGTAGGACTCCATGGATGAGGGAAGTGGGGGAGGATTGAAGCTTGGAGATGGATTGCTCACTCCAGAGCAGTTCCTAATAGGTCAGACTTAAGTTCAATAAAGACCTTTTGAAGAGGTGATTTAGTAGAATGAATTCTAGTGAAACCTAACTGGAAACTGTCATAAATGTCACAACATTAATTTTTAACTTATAATAACTAAGTCAAAGATTACTTGAGAACAAATTAAATGATTCAAGAACAAAATATGGTGTTACCCTTTTCAACTTCAGCTGCAAAGATTTTCTCTCACATTCTGTAGGCTGGTGAGACCTTTTGGACAGAAGGATGCTCTCAGAGATGTGAATGTCACGGTCCCAATGACCTGCGCTGTACTTGTGTATTGTGTACACATGCACAAGAGTGCACCATTAAAGATGGCCATCTGGGTTGTTATGATACAATGTCTACATGCACTGTGTGGGGGGACTCACATTACATCACCTTTGATGGATCGCTGGCTCATTTCCAGGGCTCATGCTCTTACATTATCGCTGAGACCATGCGCCAAAATAACAATGAAACTCAGTTCAGTGTAATTGCCACCAACAATCACCGTGGCAACAACCTTGCCTCATTTGTGTCATCAGTAGATGTATACCTCTCAAAACAATCAGAGAGTGTACATGTCAGAATTGGACTCAACAGAAGAATCAAGGTATTTTTTTTTCAAGATATAAAACATTCTACATCTTTCCTGACATCTTGCCTAATTCTCTAAACTCTTGTCCTCTAAGGTAAATGGAGCTGAGGAGACTCTTCCAGCCCTTGCAGGAACCTTTGGTCAAGTTGTGAGGCAGGGAGGACTCATAGTGTTTGATGCTGTAGACCTCACTGTCCAGTTGGATGGTCACAGTACTTTGCTGGTCAGAATAAGTCAAAACTACCACAACAGAGTCACTGGGATGTGTGGGAATTTTAATGGTGACCCTAATGATGACAAAGTGTTACCAAATGGAACTTTGGCCCAAAATGACAATCACTTTGGTCACAGCTGGAAATCATCTACAAGCCAAACGGGGTAAGTTAAGTTTCCAAATTCCAACAAAACTGCAACATTTTACTGTGTAACAACAAACAGTTTAACATTTTACTAATTTTCTAGATGTGGAACAACAGATGTGAGAAGTCTTGATCCACTGAACAACTGTCGCTTTTTAGCTGAATACACTCAACTCTGCAGAGTGATCACCAACACCAGTGGTCCTTTCAGTTCCTGTCACCTTCACTCGGACCCACAGCCATTCTTCACGTCTTGTGTTTATGACCTCTGCCTCTACACTCCAGCCAGTGGCATGCTGTGTTCAGCTGTCGCTGCTTATGAGAGAACTTGCTCTGTTTGGGGTCTAAACATGTCTGACTGGCGCACTGATTTAAACTGTGGTATGCTTGCATTAGCCTAATATATGCATAATTGATTATATTGTCTAAAATGTTTTAAAATTCATAATCTCCTTGTTTCCTAATATTTTTCTTGTGCTATTTTAGATGAGTCAGACCTGTGTGAACAGCTGGACTGTGCAGAGCATGAGTGGTGCGGGAAAAATTATGGTGTTTATGGCTGCTTTTGTGATGAACACCATCAAAGAACCAGCAATGAAATTTTTGGTGAGCACAACACCTACGTCAAATTTACTGAAGTAAATGATGATGTTTGATCATGATGGCAGTTTTACCTTTGTAGTACTTTTAACTGGGGATGTCTAATGGGCCATTCCCATCTGTACCGGGTTGGCCCGGGCCGGGTAGGGTAGGTTGTTTACATATCTGGGTGGCCTGGTATTTTTCCGGGCCAACCAAGGCTCATTCTCAGCCCTCTTCTCGAGGGGGTCTGCTTCAGGCCGACCAGGGCCAACACACCCACTGCTGACAGCAAATTCACACCTTCCATTAGAGCAAGCCTCTTGATTGGTGGGTAGAATCAGCCCACATGGGCTTAAGACAAGCATGTGTGGAATCAACCGGGCCAGGCTGGGGCCGACTGGAGCTACCCGGCCCGGGCCAACCCGGTACAGATGGGAATGGCCCATAATATTAACCAACCCAATACTGGCCAATATTGGTAGCCTGGCCTGCCAGACTCCTCTTCTGTTTAATTCTGCGCAGAGAAAGGGTCTAGGAACCCTTCTATTCAAATAACTGCACCCCGTGAGAATTCTAGCTGATCCAATCAGCGCTGAGTAGCGTACGTCACACACCATAACGCCGAGTTTGTAATAAACATGGCGACTGACGCGGAGTTCACTGTGGCTCTTTTCTCTGTTCTAAATGATTTAAATTTCTTAAAAACCACAACACATAGAAGCGCTAAAAGCATTTCTTCTAAAAAACAAAAAACAAATAAGATGTTTGCCAGACCCATTTTTTGAGTACAGCTAAAAAAAAACTACAGCTTTGCGCGGTACAGTCAGCATTTCCATCTTTTTTCTGATTGGTTATTTTGAGCTGGCTAGTCACGCCCCTCAAGTGCTTCTCTGCCTGTGAGTTACCAGACTCTTTCTCTGTGCAGAATTAAACAGGACAAGTATGGCATCATTTCGTTTCAGTGGGTTGTCCATCAGAGAGGGAGTAATAAGCTGCTAATTTTTTCTGCTTTCGGTGAACAGATTCAACCATCACTTGTGCCAGCAGCTCAGGGACTATGTCTGTGTCTCGGTGCCAGCTTTTTGAAGCAGGCTTTCACTCCAGCAATCTCCATCTAAAAGACGACACATGCAATGGGACAATCCAGAATGGACGCCTCATTTTCAGGTTCGATAATGATGACCATCTGTGTGGGACAGTTCTCAAGGTAAAATTCACAGATAATGACCTGAGAGCATAATGAAATACGCATATCATTTCTCGAGACTTACGGAGATTTGTTTTTTTCTCTAGAGCAATGGAACACACCTCATTTATGAGAATGGCATTTTTAATGACGTGGATACTCAGAGAGGTATAATCAGTCGTGAGAGGGACCTCCAACTACATTTCTCCTGTGTTTACTCTTTGACTCAGGCTGTGTCCATGAACGTGCAAATAAATGCACTGGAGAGGTATAAACGCCCTTTAATCTACTGGCCTTTTCAACCAGTTTGTTAATTTCAGTTTTGACATGTTTTGTCATGTATATCAAGCCTGTGGAAGTTGTTGATGTGTAATCTGCATCTTATAAATGAATGAAACACATCTAAACATTTCATTGTCTTGCTAGTTCAAGGTTCCACTAAATGTTTTTATTTCCATTTACTTTTATAGCCGTTTAAGGAAGAAGCATCCTGGGAGAGGTTTGTACAACGTGACAATGATTCCCTATCAGGATGCAGACTTCCACTTCCCTCTCACCACCAACTCGAAAGGTACTATAGACATGGAAATAGATGATAGGTTTTATGTGGAGGTGAGAACAGAAGGGGTGGATCAGCACCAGATCTCCACTGTTATTGATTCCTGTTGGGCCACTCCAGACACCAATGCAAACAACCCTATCCACTGGGATCTCATCATTTCAGAGTAAAATATACTTTAGTTTATATTTTTTAGAGCCTAGTCTTGCCATTTTCTTCATTTCCTACATGACACTATCGTCTACCTGGTGTACAGATGTCCTAATCCAGCTGATGGAACTGTAAAGCTGATTCAGAACGGTGTCTCCACTGTGGCTCGTTTCTCCTTCAAGATGTTTACCTTCACCAACTCTGATGAGATTTACCTGCACTGCAACATTCACTTGTGCCTCTTGAGTTCCAACAGTTGCACTGCTGTAAGAACTGCTTCTTTGTTCAAAGTATATAATTCACTAGGAGGTCCGCCTTTCAAAGTTTTTAATGTTTTTTCTTGTAGCCTTGCAATCTGCATCACAAACTACATAAGAGGGAAGTATTATTCCACGATTCTGCAGCCCTGTCCATGGGCCCACTTGTCCTGAGTCAAGAGCATGTTGGTAAGCCCTTCTTAGACTAGTTTTATTTTTATTGATGAAATACATTTTCACCAACATAATTCATCCCTGTTTTATTTTTTATTTTTTAATTAAGTTACAGGTGCAGCAATCCAGAGGAACGGTTCTTCAGACTAATTTACAATAATCCTTCCCTACATTGACTGTTTTCTGATTGCCAACTCTCTGGTTCAATGAAATCAAACAGAAATATCTTAAAGTTCTGGTGTCAAATCCTAGCCCCCAAGGGCCTCTACCTATTCTGTTGAAGTTATTTTTTCTGCTTCAACACAGCTGAATAAGTGGGTCTATAACCTCTTCTACACACCCTAAAACGTTTGGGTCGTTTGTTCAAATAGAGTTGGAGCAAAGAAAACACTAAAGCTCAATATTTGTGTATTCATTATATTTGGGTGTGATTGAATGTAACTTATTTTGGTTGTTTTGTGGAAATGTATTCATAAAATGTAATTTAGGTTAGCATTAGTGCTACAGCATTTGTTTTGCAGTATGAAGGAACCTATTTAATTTCTTTAGCAGGTCACAACTGAAAGGAAATAATGTCTGTAATAGTCTATAAGATGTTGATATTAAATGAAATTTAGCTTTCATTAACTTTAATGGAAAATGGTTGTTTTTGTATGTAGCGTTGTTAATCTACATAACTAGAGTTTAACGCTGTTGCTATTCAGCTTGGATAAATTCTGAGAAAGATCAAACGAATTGGCAAATTAAACTTGTATTATATATATATATTAGGGCTCGACCGATATGCTTTTTTTGGGACCGATACCGATATAAAACTTTTAACAAAGGCCGATAGCCGATATAATGGCCGATAAATCTCCCTCACAAAAAAAGTAAATACAAATGTTCTTAAGATTAAATCCTTCATTCTCTGCCTTTTTGATGCTAACTTATTTCTATATTAAACACCAAAGAACTGTCTCAATAATTCACTAGGGTTTCCAAGTAATGCAAATAAGATTTATTTTGCAATCTCAAAAACAACAGAACACACAAACTACTACTTAAGATGAGCAGATGCTGCAGATGACATCACAGGATGGATCTTTAGTGAAGTAGGCCCACACCTTACTACGATCCTCTTTTTCCATCTGTAATAAAATAATCAGCATAAAAGTACAGTTATATATCTGTTGATACCAAGACAAAGTAAAATACATTAAATGTGGCATTTTTATACTTAAAAGTTTATAAATGCTCTGTTTTTGTTTGGTTCCCCAGCTGTTAAGGATTTCTCATTTAGTATTCAAGTCTTTTTTTTTCCTTCCACTAAATTTTCTACTCCGTTTGTTGTCAGGTTTTTTTCTAGTTATTCTTCTTTCCCTTTTAGGATTCTTTCTTCTTTAAAAAATATTTTCATTTATAGTTCCTCCTATGTTCCCCTGTTGTACTCTGCTCCCCCTCACAGCTCCTCCTCATAAGTAGTCCTCTTTTCATCTCTCACTCCTCAGTGCATACGGTTCAGTTTCAGTCATACTCTGCTGGTTTCAGATCCTAGCTACCTGTTTTTATTTCTGTCACCTGATTTTTGGCATTAAAATACTTTTGAGTTTTACACTTTTGTGTTTTGATCCTTTCCAAAGCAGACAGCATTAGGAAAATAAAAATAAGATAACGTTAAATGACTAGTATGTGGAAATGTATAAGCCTTATGTAAAATATAAGGCTGAAAAATACAATAGATTTATTCTATTGTAGAAAGGAATGTTTATTTTCTCGTATTACCGACCCTACTCCTCTCCCTAGCTGGGAGAGGAGGGGGGACTCCCTGCACAGCGTTTCATTGCTTTGTTGCCAACCCCCCCTCGCCCGTCCTCAGCTGCGACAACGGTCGTGTGCCGCCGAAGCGCCGCAAAACGGGGACCGCCTTCATTCGTCGCCCTTGTTAACCTATTCTGCAGCGCTTCAGCGCTCCAGCCCGCGCCGTGCAGCGATCGTTTGTTTCGGCGTCTGCACTAATTTTTTCGCGAGCCGCGGGTGAACCGCGTGAGTTTGAAAAGACTGCTGAAGAGCGGAGGTAAATTGTCTGAGAATATTCCAGAATGTCTACCAGAAAAAGGCCAGCAGAAAAAGGGGAAGCAGCGTGAGCTCTGCATAGAGCTGCAGCAGTTTTATTTTATTTTTTTCAGGTTAACTTTTCAATACGAGGCCATGAGGCACACAATAAACTTAGGAAGCATGTTGAGGGGAAACATACTTTTGTCATTGCTTATTTTACCGTTCAACTTACCACTGACACAACAAATATGCTTAAAACTGAAGACTTACCTCCTACTTCCTCATCACCGTTGTCTCTGCTTGACTGAATTTGCTTCTGCTGCTCCGCTGCATGTGTGCTGTGACCAGTGCTGGACTGACCATAGGGCATAGCGGGCAACTGCCCGCTGGGCCGACCCTTTCATCTTTTATGGGCCGGGCGGTGTCTGTTTTTTTTTTTTTTCTTTTTTTTTTTTTCTTTTTTTTTTTTTCCTGGCCTCTAGTTGTTGCGGACAACTTGCCCGCGCCGCCCCACGCGACGCCTCGTAAAAGTTGGTGGATTGGCCAATTGGTAATAATACACTCTGGGCTGGACCAATAGCCAGAGGTCTGATGCACCCGCCAGTTGTTTGTGAATCTCAGTAAACAGACAGACGAGCTTAACAAAATGGAGAACAAAAAACGGAAAGGAGGAGCGGAGAAAATTCGACTAAAAAAGAAACTGGCCCTTCAGGCTGATGCTGGCACATGTGTTAAAATCTCACAGTTGTTTGGTAGTGAAGGTTCAAGTAAAATCAATTTAGGAAGTGATGGAGCCTCAGCCCAGCGACAGGTTGGAGAAGAAAAGAGGGAGGAGGAGGAGAAACCCGAGCCGGTGTTGTGCCATAAATTGACTCGCTGCCAAAAAATGATTAGCCACCGCGGGATCGCGCACGGTTAGGTAATTGCATTTCTAGACAAAATTCCCCAGGATTTCGCCCTAAAACTCGGCATATCTAGCAATATGGACATTCAGAAAGCAAAGATAACCTCTTCCGGTACTTAAACAGATGTTTATCGCGGATATTAGTGTGGCAGTGTTTGTGGCACCCTGCGCGGGAGCACGAGGACGTGCTTGTGGAAAGAGGGAGGAAGATGTGGCAGTGTGAGCATCCACAATGTCCCGATAGATTGTGCGCCCTGGCTATTTGGCCAGGGAGATGTCCCTTTGGCTGACTGGTTAGAGCGTATGACTTTCACCCGGGAGTCTGGGGATCGAATCCCGCCCGGGCACTCGTTTCTGCACCTTGCCACATTAGTTTTTCCAGTTCGGAAGTTGTTTTAAGTGTTGCTATTTGTCTTAAACGTTCACAATGAGGATATATTAATCCTTTTTGCAATATTTGCGATTGAAAGATGGTTTGTGCCACAAACTTTGTGGTAAGAACTGGCTTTCTTTATGTTACAGCCTTGATACTAAAAAAATAAATAATGTAAAATGGCACCCTGTATTGAATGTAAACGTTGTATAAATGGAAATAAACAATTCTCCAGCGATAAAATTTTTTCCCCTTCCTTTCTTTAGTCCACTTGACATGGAGCCACAGTTAACTAGTTTGGGGCACATTTTTACTTGAAAAAAAGTATTTAAAATGATCAAGCTTTGGCTTTACAATGACACTGTGTAGGTTGCTATTCATTACGTTGCTCTATTTAAAAGTAACAAGATAAAAGCACTTCAGCACATAAAATCAAGATTGTCACTTGCCAAATAGACTACACCCTCCCGTTTACCTATAAGAAATGCCTCAAAATATCTTTAAATTCTTTATTGATGATTTAATTGTAGACAACTAAAATGGCATTTTACTTGCCAAAAAGTGATTGAATCGCTAAGATTTTCATGGAGGCTAAAATTGACCAAATAAGGGTTTTATGTATTATCTGTTGACGTTACTGTACTCATACTGCCTACTGTGTCATCAAAAACACCCCAAAAATGGCAAAAAAAAAAAAAAAAGATAATTTCCCTTGCCAAAAATTGATTACAGTGTCCTGGTCACCTGTAAAGGGTTACATTTACCTATATTACTTTATTTATTATTTCTTGATGTTATTGGTGCCATCACAGGATGCCGGTGTCTTTCACATTCATAAACACCTCAAAAATGGCAACAAATGATCATTTCCCTTGCCAAAAATTGATTACAGTGTCCTGGTCACGTGTAAAGGGTTAAATTGACCTAAATATTACCTTATTTATTATCTCTTGATGTTATTAGTGCCATCACAGGATGCTGGGTGTCTTCCACATTCATAAACACAGAGTCCTGGTCACCCATAAAGGCTTAAATTGGCATAAATATTACTTCATGTATTATGATGCTGGGTGTGTTCCACAATCATATTCGAATAAACGTGAAAATATTCTGTCCGAATATCTGTTTCTTGTTATAAATATAACAGCTAGAAGGATTTACAGTTAAAATAGGAGAAACACGTGACTCCCCAGGAAGGGTCGTAACACCACTTGCCTCACGCACATAAGTGAACAAAACAAAGCAGCATGGAGACACTCCGTCTCCAACCACCTCTCAGGCAGCGGCCTGCACTCCCCAAGTTCTACACGTCACCAGAACATAAACAACCGCAACACAATAAAAGCAGTGTTATACAAAATGGAAGGCCTGTAGTGTTTATTCTCTTACAGTAACGACTTATCAATTTTTTGGAGGAATTTATTTGAGAATTTTTTGGTTTTTATTAATTGTGCAATAGAAAAGTAATCGCTAGATTAATCATCTAAATAGTCATTAGAATAGTCGACTATTCGATAAAATAATCGTCAGAATAATCATTTTAAAAATAATCAGTTACCCCCAACCCTACTTTTTAGAATACCAGGATAGGAAGGATGGTGTAGGTTTACGTTTATTAGATTGATACATAAATACTACCAATAAGAAAGTGTACGTTGGTGTATGTCAGAAACAGCATAAGGCTTAATGTCTTTTCCAAAAAAAAAAACAGGTGATGGGCCGGTCTCCAGTCAAAATGCCCGGGCTGAATTTTTGTCCCAGTCCAGCCCTGGCTGTGACGGTGAGTGGAGCCACCGGAGCCACACAACATGAGTTCTTAAAGCTGGCGCCATCTGCTGGATAGGTAGCGTAATATCGGCCATATCGGCTGTCTTTTTGGCCGATAGTGTTAATGACCCCTATATCGCCGATATATCGGTCGGGCCCTAATATATATATATATATATATATATATATATATATATATATATATATATATATCCACAGATATTTATATAAGCGATAGAACTGGCTTGGTCTATATTTAATCCAAAGATTAATATTTAGTTTAAGAGATTTAAATTAGTAGCAAAAGTTGATTTATTAATTCAGAAGATTTAAAGTGATCTTTGCTCGTTCAGTGACCAAATATACACCACTCTGTTTCATTTCAAAGAAGAGTCAGGTTTAAAACGTTAAGAATTTATTACTAACAATTTAAAGACAATTCATAAATGACAATTTATAAAAGCTTTGGTATTAAAACTTGGTATTAAAGCAACCTGTGTCTGGAGGAAAACTAAAAGTGAAGTGTGTGTGTGTGTGTGATGGATGTGTGAATGTAGGTCTCAGAAGGTTTTTATCTTAGAGAGAGAAAAACACGTTCTGGGTGAAAGAGTTTGGTTTGCAGCTAAGCTAAATTATTTCTTAATAAGAAACAGGCATTCCAGACACAATCTGTCGGATTTGTCTACCTCACCCAGTTAGGAGACCCCCTTTTGGATCCGAGATGTCAGGGGGAGATGATGACCCCAAGCACGAGGTGGGTAGAAGATCCGTAGTGCAACCTAATCGGTCCTGAGATGTCTCCGGGTCACAACGACTGATAAAACTGGTTGCGTCTCAAAAATCTATTGTATGTTTTGTATTGTTTTCTTCAACAGCATATGTTAATCGTATTCCACATTTTTAAATTTTTTATGCACCAGGAATATGGAGGAGTGCATATGCAATTTGATGTTTTTCAATGGTTTCGAGATAAATAAATAAAATAAAAAACAAAAAAAAAAAAAGGTTGGGGTTCAGCTGGAGTGGGCTGGATCGGCTGTTGGGAGCAGGGACGAAATTTTGATTTCAGAAGTGGGGGGGACACAGCAGGCTTGTGCGGATTTGGGGTGGGGGGTGTTATGTAAAGACCCCTTGACACGTTACGTGCCCATCTCAATAATTTTTCCATCCTCTATATATATATATATATATATATATATATATATAAGTAAGTTAAAAAATGTACAACTCTATTATTATTTTTATTATCATTATTGAAGTGCAGTTTTGGCTGTTGACAATGGATAGGCCATTGTATTTATTGTTTTGGGTCTTTTTTATTGTTTTTGGTGCAACATTTTCTAACAGGGAGTGAGATTCCTTTTTTATTCAATTTTTGTTTGTTATTTTTATTCATTTAGAAGTTCTGGTTCTGGACATTTCAATGTTAAATGAAGGTTTATTTGTTGCATTTTAAAGGGTGTACTTGCATTATTATGATATATTAACATTATATTAGTGGTTATTTTGGTCTAGATAATGTTCACAATATCGTTTATCATCAACAATTTGTTGGACAAAATATCGTCCAGCAAAATTTGTTGCATTCCCAGGCCTAGTCAAAAGTATAAAAATTATTTATACATAAACGGTCCCTCCTGAGATCTGGCCGTTTGTTCATTTGCTGTGTTAGAGGACATGCTGAACTAATGTTTTACACATGATCATCACCCTAACATTTGAGTGTATAAAAACATATTAAATATGTTTTTTCCCTTAAAAGTGTTTAAACAGTTGTTGCATTTCAACACACAAAAAATAAATGGAAAAAATGAGATAAATCTAATGAAAAGTGTACATCTTTGACATTAAGCTTAAAAAAATCTGTTGACGATGATGATACTGTTCATTTTTCAGAGCTTTTTAATGTGAAAATATACATTGCAATAAACAATAAAGTTAAATGATAAAAGTTTTGAAGTTACACTTCTACTACTACTACTACTAGTAATAATAATTATGATGATAATAGTAATAAAAAAAAATAATTATTATAATAATACGAATAAATTGTGTCTGAGGAGTCAGTTATGTGGAGGAGATGAGTTTGTAAAAGTTAGTTTTGAGTATGTGTGTGAAGGAGGAGGTGAGTCTGAGCTTAATGCAGGGGTGTCACATGTCCAACTTACGTTTTGACTTTGAAAGAAGTCTCTTATATCCACTTTTCGTTTTCTTGACATGCTGCCTCCTGGCTGTGCCTAACTACGAAAGACTCACAAATGAACACTTATTCAAATGTTATGTAATGGAAGCTGAGCTGAGCTCTGATATTACACAGCGTCTAGTTGACGATGTGACTCAGTACCGGTGTTCCCTAGCGGCTCCAAACTAGCAAAACAACGTGAGCACGTTCTGACTGTTTACAACTTGAGTGACAGCAGCAACAGCCAATAATACGTTAGCAAGTATCAGCAGAGCCAATAGATTAGCTTTTGGGCGGGTCTAATAGTAAACCGGTTTCGTTTCGGTCCTAGTGCTCAACCAAATCCATTTAATGGAGCGTAACATTGTTTTTGGACGGAAAAAAGTGCAGGGGACCAAAACTGCCTTTTGAAAAAGTGGGGGGGACATGTCCCACCCGTCCCCCCCCCAAAATTACATCCCAGGTTGGGAGAGACGATTATGGATCTGTTGAACCAGAGTTTCCAATTGCTGATAACGGGTGTTGGCTGCGGTGAGTTGTTCCATAAGTTGAGGTATGGCTTGTTCCTGCTGTGAAAGTCTGAGAGAAATTGGTCAGTGCTGCGTCTGCAGGGTTAGTGTTTTGGCTGGAAGATTCTGTCATGTTTGGAGGAAGGTACCTAACCCAAGACACGCAGAATGCAACACAGACCAAGAACGGGGGTAAAAAAAATGATTTGTAAAGAAGGAACTGAGGGTGCACAGATAAGTCTGTGGTAGGTACTGTTATGACAGCTCAGCGTCTGGAAGAGGGAGAACACAGGTGAGCATTGATTCTGATTCAGAGGTCCATTTAGTCAGAGGTGTTCAGCAGAACTTACTGTGGGACGTGAGTTTGCTGGCTGGAGGAGGGAGCAGGTTG